>NC_069499.1:353702526-353995026 GCF_027579735.1 Bombina bombina
GCTAGTCTCATTGCTAGTCTGTTTAAACATGTCTGACACAGATGAATCTGTTTGTTCACTATGTTTGAAGGCCAATGTGGAGCCCCATAGAAATATGTGTACTAAATGTATTGATGTCACTTTAAATAATAGAAGTCGGTCTTTATCTGTAAAGGAATTATCACCAGACAACGAGGGGGAAGTTATGCCGACTAACTCTCCTCACGTGTCAGTACCTTCGCCTCCCGCTCAGGAGGCGCGTGAGATTGTGGCGCCAAGTACATCAGTGACGCCCATACAAATCACGTTAGAAGACATGGCTACTATTATGAATAATACCCTGACAGAAGTGTTATCTAAATTGCCAGAATTAAGAGGCAAGCGCGATAGCTCTGGGATAAGGACAGAGCGCGCTGGTGATATGAGAGCCATGTCTGATACTGCGTCACAGTTTGCAGAACATG
Organism: Bombina bombina; assembly: GCF_027579735.1. NCBI lineage: Eukaryota > Metazoa > Chordata > Amphibia > Anura > Bombinatoridae > Bombina > Bombina bombina. The sequence continues at coordinate 353,702,970 of NC_069499.1, forward strand.
AGGACGGAGAGCTTCATTCTGTGGGTGACGGATCTGATCCGGGGAAGCCGGATTCAGAGATCTCTAATTTTAAATTTAAGCTTGAGAACCTCCGTGTATTGCTTGGAGAGGGTTTTAGCGGCTCTGAATGACTGTAACACAGTTGCAATTCCAGAGAAAATGTGTAGGCTGGATAGATACTATGCGGTGCCGGTGTGTACTGACGTTTTTCCCTATACCTAAAAGGCTTACAGAAATTATTAGCAAGGAGTGGGATAGACCCGGTGTGCCCTTTTCCCCACCTCCTATATTTAGGAAAATGTTTCCAATAGACGCCACTACACTGGACTTATGGCAGACGGTCCCTAAGGTGGAGGGAGCAGTTTCTACTTTAGCTAAGCGTACCACTATCCCGGTGGAGGATAGTTGTGCTTTTTCGGATCCAATGGATAAAAAATTAGAAGGTTACCTTAAGAAAAAGTTTGTTCAACAAGGTTTTATCTTACAGCCCCTTGCATGCATTGCGCCTGTCACTGCTGCTGCAGCATTCTGGTTTGAGTCTCTAGAAGAGGCCATTCGCACAGCTCCATTGGATGAAATTATGGACAAGCTTAAAGCACTTACGCTAGCTAATGCATTTGTTTCTGATGCCGTTGTACATTTAACTAAACTAACGGCTAAGAACTCCGGATTCGCCATCCAGGCGCGCAGAGCGCTATGGCTTAAATCCTGGTCAGCTGACGTGACTTCTAAATCTAAATTGCTTAATATTCCTTTCAAAGGGCAGCCTTATTCGGGCCCGGTTTGAAAGAAATTATCGCTGACATTACTGGAGGTAAGGGTCATACTCTTCCTCAGGACACCTCAGGACAGGGCCAAATCAAAGGCCAAACAGTCTAATTTTCGTGCCTTTCGAAACTTCAAGGCAGGAGCAGCATCAACTTCCTCCGCTCCAAAACAGGAAGGAACTGTTGCTCGTTACAGACAGGCCTGTAAAACTTACCAGTCCTGGAACAAGGGCAAGCAGGCCAGAAAACCTGCTACTGCCCCTAAGACAGCATGAAGAGAGGGCCCCCTATCCGGAAACGGATCTAGTGGGGGGGCAGACTTTCTCTCTTCGCCCAGGCATGGGCAAGAGATGTCCAGGATCCCTGGGCGTTGGAGATTATATCTCAGGGATATCTTCTGGACTTCAAAGCTTCTCCTCCACAAGGGAGATTTCATCTTTCAAGGTTATCAGCAAACCAAATAAAGAAAAAGGCATTTCTACGCTGTGTACAAGACCTCATAGTAATGGGGGTGATCCACCCAGTTCCGCGGACGGAACAAGGGCAAGGATTTTACTCAAATCTGTTTGTGGTTCCCAAGAAAGAGGGAACCTTCAGACCAATCTTGGACCTAAAAATCTTAACAAATTCCTAAGAGTTCCATCATTCAAAATGGAAACTATTCGAACCATCCTACCCATGATCCAAGAGGGTCAGTATATGACCACAGTGGACTTAAAGGATGCCTACCTTCACATACCGATTCACAAAGATCATTATCGGTACCTAAGATTTGCCTTTCTAGACAGGCATTACCAGTTTGTAGCTCTTCCCTTCGGGTTAGCTACGGCCCCCGAGAATTTTTACAAAGGTTCTGGGCTCACTTCTGGCGGTGCTAAGACCGCGAGGCATAGCGGTGGCTCCGTACCTAGACGACATTCTGATACAAGCGTCAAGTTGCCAAGTCTCATACAGAGATAGTTCTGGCATTTCTGAGGTCGCATGGGTGGAAGGTGAACGTGGAAAAGAGTTCTCTATTACCACTCACAAGGGTTCCCTTCCTAGGGGACTTCTTATAGATTCAGTAGAGATGAAAATTTACCTGACGGAGTCCAGGTTATCAAAACTTCTAAATGCTTGCCGTGTCCTTCATTCCATTCCACGCCCGTCAGTAGCTCAGTGCATGGAAGTAATCGGCTTAATGGTAGCGGCAATGGACATAGTACCATTTGCGCGCCTGCATCTCAGACCGCTGCAATTATGCATGCTAAGTCAGTGGAATGGGATTACTCAGATCTGTCCCCTCTACTAAATCTGGATCAAGAGACCAGAGATTCTCTTCTCTGGTGGCTTTCTCGGGTCCATCTGTCCAAAGGGATGACCTTTCGCAGGCCAGATTGGACGATTGTAACAACAGATGCCAGCCTTCTAGGTTGGGGCGCAGTCTGGAACTCCCTGAAGGCTCAGGGATCGTAGACTCAGGAGGAGAAACTCCTCCCAATAAATATTCTGGAGTTAAGAGCAATATTCAATGCTCTTCTAGCTTGGCCTCAGTTAGCAACACTGAGGTTCATCAGATTTCAGTCGGACAACATCACGACTGTGGCTTACATAAACCATCAAGGGGGAACCAGGAGTTCCCTAGCGATGTTAGAAGTCTCAAAGATAATTCGCTGGGCAGAGTCTCACTCTTGCCACCTGTCAGCGATCTACATCCAGGCGTGGAGAACTGGGAGGCGGACTTTTCATCCGGGGGAGTGGGAACTTCATCCGGAGGTCTTCGCTCAACTGATTCATCGTTGGAGCAAACCAGAACTGGATCTCTCTCCAGAACGCCAAGCTTCCTTGTTACAGATCCAGGTCCAGGGACCCGGGAGCGGCGCTGATAGATGCTCTAGCAGCCCCTTGGGTTTTCAACATGGCTTATGTCTTTCCACCATTTCCGCTGCTACCTCGACTGATTGCCAAGATCAAGCAAGAGAGAGCATCGGTGATTCTGATAGCGTTATGCGTGGCCACGCAGGACCCTGGTATGCAGACCTAGTGGAATGTCGTCTGTCCACCATGGTCTCTGCCTCTGAGGCAGGACCTTCTAATCAGGGTCCTTCTCAACCATCCAAATTAATTTCTCTGAGGCTGACTGCATGGAGATTGAAGCCTTGATCCTATCAAAGCGTGGCTTCTCGGAGTCGGTTATTGATACCTTAATTACAGGCTCGGAAACCTGTTACAAGAAAAATTACCATAAAACTATGGCGTAAATATTTATATTGGTGTGAATCCAAGAGTAATCATGGAGTAGTACAGGTTAGGATTTCCTAGGATATTGTCATTTCTACAAGAGGGGTTTAGAAAGGGCTTATCTGCTAGTTCGTTAAAGAAGGACAGCATTTCTGCTCTGTCTATTCTTTTACACTAACGTCTGCAGAAGTTCCAGCGTTCTGGCTTTTTTGGTCAGGCTTTGGCTAGGATTAAGCCTATGTTGCTCCGCCGTGGAGCTTAAACTTAGTTCTTAAAGTTCTTCAAGGTGTTCCATTTGAACCCCTTCATTCCATTGATATTAAGCTGTTATCTTGGAAAGTTCTGTTTTTGATGGCTATTTCCTCGGCTCGAAGAGTCTCTGAGTTATCTGCCTTACATTGTGATTCTCCTTATCTGATTTTCCATTCAGACAAGGTAGTTCTGCGTACTAAACCTGAGTTCTTACCTAAGGTAGTTTCTAACAGGAATATCAATCAAGAGATTGTTGTTCCATCATTATGTCCTAACCCTTCTTCAAAGAAGGAACGACTTTTGCATAATCTGGACGTAGTCTGTGCCCTGAAGTTCTATTTACAGGCAACTAAAGATTTTCGTCAAACTTCTTCCCTGTTTGTCATTTATTCTGGTCAGAGGAGAGGTCAAAAAGCTTCGGCTACCTCTCTCTCCTTTTGGCTTCGTAGCATAATACGTTTAGCCTATGAGACTGCTGGACAGCAGCCTCCTGAAAGGAATACATAGCTCATTCCACTAGAGCTGTGCTTCCACTGGGCCTTAGAAGATGAGCCTCTGTTGAACAGATTTGCAAGGCTGCGACTTGGTCTTTCACTTCATACTTTTCAAAATTTTACAAATTTGACCACTTTTGCTTCTTCAGGAGGCTGTTTTTGGGAGAAAGGTTCTACAGGCAAAGTGGTTCCTTCCGTTTAAAGTTCCTGCCTTGTCCCTCCATCATCCGTGTACCTTTTGCTTTGGTATTGGTATCCCATAAGTAATGGATGACCCGTGGACTGAATACACTTAACAAGAGAAAACATAATTTATGCTTACCTGATAAATTTATTTCTCTTGTAGTGTATTCAGCTCCACGCCCGCCCTGTCTTTTTTTTTTAGGCAGATCTAAATTTTAATTAAAACTCCAGTCAACCACTGCACCCTTGGTTTCTCCTTTCTTGTCTGTTTCGGTCGAATGTACTGGATTTGACATGTGAGGGGAGGAGCTATATAGCAGCTCTGCTTTGGGTGATCCTCTTGCAACTTCCTGTTGGAAGGGAATATATCCCAAAAGTAATGGATGACCCGTGGACTTGAATACACTACAAGAGAAATAAATTTATCAGGTAAGCATAAATTATGTTTTAAATCTAACAAAATAAATTAACTCTTATTATATAAATTATTCCTATTTAAAGCTAAATACTTACCTGTAAAATAAACCCTAATATAGCTACAATATAAATAATAATTATATTGTAGCTATTTTAGGATTAATATTTATTTTACAGGCAACTTTGTATTTATTTTAATCAGGTACAATAGCTATTAAATAGTTAATAACTATTTAATAGCTAAAATAGTTAAAATAATTACAAAATTACCTGTAAAATAAATCCTAACCTAAGTTACAATTAAACCTAACACTACACTAACAATAAATAAATTAAATAAACTACCTACAATTACCTACAATTAAACCTAACACCACACTATCAATAAATTAATTAAATAAAATACCTTCAAATAACTACAATTAAATAAACTAACTAGAGTACAAAAAATAAAAAAGAACTAAGTTACAAAAAATAAAAAAAATATTTACAAACATTAGAAAAATATTACAACAATTTTAAACTAATTACACCAACTCTAAGCCCCCTAATAAAATAACAAAGACCCCCAAAATAAAAAAATGCCCTACCCTATTCTAAATTAAAAAAGTTCAAAGCTCTTTTACCTTACCAGCCCTGAAAAGGGCCATTTGCGGGGCATGCCCCAAAGAATTCAGCATACATACCCCCCCCAACATTACAACCCACCACCCACATACCCCTAATCTAACCCAAACCCCCCTTAAATATACCTAACACTAAGCCCCTGAAGATCTTCCTACCTTATCTTCACCATGCCAGGTTCACCGATCCATCCTTGGAAGTGTTGATCCAAGCCCAAGCGGGGGCTGAAGAGTGGCGTCCATCCTCCGGCTGAAGTCTTGATCCAAGCGGGCAGAAGAGCACATCCGGACCGGCAAACATCTTCTTCCAAGCCGCATCTTCTATGTTCTTCAATCCGATGACGACCGGCTGATCTTCAAGACCTCCAGCGCGGATCCATCCATCTTCACCGACGACTTCCCGACGAATGACGGTTCCTTTAAGGGACGTCATCCAAGATGGCGTCCCTCGAATTCCGATTGGCTGATAGGATTCTATCAGCCAATCGGAATTAAGGAATGAGCTTGCATTCTATTGGCTGTTCCGATCAGCCAATAGAATGCGAGCTCAATCTGATTTCGAGGGACGCCATCTTGGATGACGTCCCTTAAAGGAACCGTCATTCGTCGGGAAGTCGTCGGTGAAGATGGATGGATCCACGCTGGAGGTCTTGAAGATCAGCCGGTCGTCATCGGATTGAAGAACACAGAAGATGCGGCTTGGAAGAAGATGTTTGCAGGTCCGGATGTCCTCTTCTGCACGCTTGGATCAAGACTTCAGCCGGAGGATGGACGTCACTCTTCAGCCCCCGCTTGGGCTTGGATCAACACTTCCGAGGCTTGGATCAAGACTTCCGAGGGCAGATCGGTGAACCTGGCATGGTGAAGATAAGGTAGGAAGATCTTCAGGGGCTTAGTGTTAGGTTTTTTTAAGGGGGGTTTGGGTTAGATTAGGGGTATGTGGGTGGTGGGTTGTAATGTTGGGGGGGGTATTGTATGTTTTTTTTTTACAGGCAAAAGAGCTGAATTCTTTGGGGCATGCCCCGCAAATGGCCCTTTTCAGGGCTGGTAAGGTAAAAGAGCTTTGAACTTTTTTTAATTTAGAATAGGGTAGGGCATTTTTTTTATTTTGGGGGTCTTTGTTATTTTATTAGGGGGCTTAGAGTAGGTGTAATTAGTTTAAAATTGTTGTAATATTTTTCTAATGTTTGTAAATATTTTTTTAGTTTTTGTAACTTAGCTTTTTTAATTTTTGTACTTTAGTTAGTTATTTGTAGGTATTTTATTTAATTAATTTGTTGATAGTGTAGTGTTAGGTTTAATTGTAGATAATTGTAGGTAGTTTATTTAATTTATTTATTGATAGTGTAGTGTTAGGTTTAATTGTAACTTAGGTTAGGATTTATTTTACAGGTAATTTTGTAATTATTTTAACTAGGTAGCTATTAAATAGTTATTAACTATTTAATAGCTATTGTACCTGGTTAAAATAAATACAAAGTTGCCTTTAAAATATATATTAATCCTAAAATAGCTACAATATAATTATTATTTATATTGTAACTATATTAGGGTTTATTTTACAGGTAAGTATTTAGCTTTAAATAGGATTTATTTAATAAGAGTTAATTTATTTCGTTAGATAAAAAATTATATTTAACTTAGGGGGGTGTTAGTGTTAGGGTTAGACTTAGCTTTAGGGGTTAATACATTTATTATAGTAGCGGTGAGCTCCGATCGGCAGATTAGGGGTTAATTATTGTAGGTAGCTGGCAGCGACGTTGTGGGGGGCAGATTAGGGGTTAATAAATATAATATAGGGGTCGGCGGTGTTAGGGGCAGCAGATTAGGGGTACATAACTATAATGTATGTTGCGGGGGTGTACGGAGCGGCAGGTTAGGGGTTAATAATAATATGCAGGTGTCAGCGATAGCGGGGGCGGCAGATTAGGGGTTAATAAGTGTAAGGTTAGGGGTGTTTAGACTCGGGGTACATGTTAGAGTGTTAGGTGCAGACATAGGAAGTGTTTCCCCATAGAAAACAATGGGGCTGCGTTAGGAGCTGAACGCTGCTTTTTCGCAGGTGTTTTTTTTCAGCTCAAACTGCCCCATTGTTTTCTATGGGGGAATCGTTCACGAGCACGTTTTTGAAGCTGGCCGCGTCCGTAAGCACCGCTGGTATCGAGAGTTGCAGTGGCGTTAAATTATGCTCTACGCTCCCTTTTTGGAGCCTAACGCACTGAAAACGCAGCCATTCTGTGAACTCTAAATACCAGCGGTATTTAAAAGGTGCGGGGCGAAAAAAAAGCACGCGTAGCTAACGCACCCCTTTGGCCGCAGAACTCTAAATCTAGCCGATAATGAATTAAAATAACTATAAAAGCTTATTGGGTGATCCAACAAACTTTTTTTTTCAGTAAATACAATTAATTAATATCTGCAGCTTTTGATGATGGATTGATAGATTCTACTGAAAAACAGTTCCTAGAAGTTACGAAACCTAAAATAGAAACCTTTTACCTGTTACCTAAAGTCCATAAAAATCTAGATAGACCACCTGGGAGGCCCATAGTCTCAGAGATAGATTCCTTAACAGAAAAAGCCAGCAGATACCTAGATGCTAGGCTGAGGTATATAGTGCACACACTCCCATCCTATACCAGGGATTCAATGCTTATTTTAAATAAAATCCAAACACTCACTATTACCCCTGATACCGTATTGGTTATTGTTCTATACCAGTATTCAATTGAAATGGGGTAAGGAGGTGGTATCACATTTTCTGTGAAAGGACACAAATATCAATGATGAAACTAAGGATTTTTTGCTTAAGCTATTAAGCTTTGTTCTCAGCCACAACTAGTTTGTGTTCAATAATACATTATTGTTACAGATAATGTGGTAACGCACTTTTTTGTGCACCAACCTATGCAAATATCTACCTTGACTGGTGGGAGTAGACCATTGTCTTTCATGAATCACTACACAAGTATACCCAATTTATACAACATTGGTTTAGGTACATTGATGATATTTTCTTTGTCTGGCAGGGATCTAAAGAACTTCTGAAGGAATTTATCAATATCGTAAACAATAACCCCCTTGGTTTATACTTAACCTATAATGTCAGATATATATATATATATATATATATATATATATATATATATATATATAAATAATTGACATTCCAATGTTCTTCACATAGAATATGTTCTATGTACTTGTCAATAGATATTCCATTATCTCTCTCTTTCTTTCTTTCTTTCTCTCTCTCTCTCAATATATATCTCTGCAAAAAAAGACATCACAGAGAGAGAAATATGTATTTATTTCCATCTAAGGGGGTAAGGAGAGTCCACAACTTCATTGATTACTATTGGGAATTAAGAACCTGGCCACCAGGAGGATGCTTAAATACCTCTCCCACTCCCCTCATCCCCTAGGTCATTCTTTGCCTTTCATCACAGGAGGTGGCAGAGAGGTGCCGAAAGATTCAGAGGTTCTCTTATGGAGGGTATTACTCTTTGAAATGGACAGGAGTTTTAAGTAGCCATATAAGTCTTCTAGTGAGGGCTTGGGTGAAAGTTAGAGTCCGGAAATGCAGGGAGAGTCTCTTTTGCAAAACCATCCCGACTCATATTAATAGCTCCTACAGCAATCAGCATTGACGAGTTTCGCAGACTGCTTTCTTCTCTCAAGTCCATGTCAGGAGCGCTACCATGACCTGTCACACTTGAAGGGCCTTGTCCTGTTCTAACGGCGTGGATTCTTGGTAAGATCGTTTCATTTTACAACAATATTAACATAGAAGACAGGGCCACAGTGTGGCGCCTTTTATCTTTACAGAATCCTGTTAGGGGGATTATTGAACACGGGGGGGTTTATACATGATATTGTTTATTGTGTCATTGCTGCGCTGTGCAGGATGAGGCTCTGGAAATGTGTGGAACTATCAGGTTCTTTTCCTGGAGTTTTTGCACAGCCTTTTTTTGGCGCGTTTTCTCCTTTAGGCAGGGGCGGTCCTGCGAGGCACCCATGTGACCGGGTGGGGCTCTTCATTTCCGGTCTGATCTGCGACGGAGGAGACAAAGCGGTTTCTGTAGTCGGATCATAGGAGGTGGTCAGTGCCCCAGCCATTGGCGGCTATAAAGGTGCCTGTTAGTTTCTCTTTTATTCTATTCTCTTTTATTGAAAAAGTCTCATACCTGTGTTTATTGTGAGGTTCTGTTAGACCAGCCTGTCCAATTATGTTCCAAATGCCTTGAGAGGGTCGAGACATCTAAGACTAAGCGAATGTCTAGTACCACTGAGCCGTCCACCTCTGAGGGTTTCTCCGTCCCGTGAGATGCGTTCCTGAGTTGAGTCCCCCTATTGCACATTGCAGTGCCGACTGTTGCTTCCTTCTGGAGAGATATGTTGGCCGCCAAATTTTGCGGATCAACTGACCGACGGCGGTTTCTAAAGTGCTAAGCACAAGCATATGGCCCTTCAGAAAGCCGGCCCGGACTCAGGACTTGTCTTCATTGGATGCTCCTGCGGAGTGGTTCGATTAAGGGGCCCACTCCGAGCTTCGGAGGGGACTCCTTCTCGGTCGGAATCTGTGTCATCTAAAGCTCCAGCAGAGGACCCTGGCTATAGGTTTAAGATGGAGAATTTCCGTTTTTTTGCTAAAGCAAGTGCTTGCTACTCTAGAGGTTCCGGAGCCTAAGCTTCAGGAGGAACCTTCTATCCCTAAGCTAGATAAGGTTTATGAGGACAGGGTGGTACCCTAGACCTTCCCGGTTCCTATAAAGATGGCTTACATTATCAAGAACGAATGGGCTTGATTAGGTTCTTCCTTTTCCCCTTCCTCGTCCTTTAAGAAACTTTTCCCCGTTCCGGAGGCTCAGTTGGAGCTGTGGGGGACCATTCCTAGGGTGGATGGAGCCATCTCCACGCTCGCTAAGTGAACGACTATTTCCCTAGAGGATAGTTCGTCGTTCAAAGAGCCCATTGATAAAAAGTTGGAGAACATGCTGAGAAAGATGTTTCAGCACACAGGATTTGTTTTTCAGCCGGCAGCAGCCGTAGCCGCGGTTTCTGGAGCTGCTTCATATTGTGTGATTCTCTGAATAAATGATTGAGGGTGAACCCTCTTTCAAAGAAGTGCAGGGAAAAGATTAAGGCTTTTAAGGTAGCCAATTCTTTCATTTGCGACGCCAATATGCAAATTATTCGCCTGAATTGCTAGGTGTCAAGAGTTTTCGGTTTTAGCATGCAGGTCCTTGTAGCTAAAATCTTGGTCGGCGACATGACCTTTAAATTGAGGTTGCTGTCCCTGCCTTTTCAAAGAAAGATTCTGTTCAGTCCAGGCCTGGACTTGATCATTTCCACGGTTACGGGAGGCAAGGGTGCCTTCCTACCCCAAGATAAGAAAGGATCTACTTTTCGTCCCTTTTGTGGGGATAAGGCCCAGCGCCAGCAGCCCGCCGTGAAAGCAGACCAGTCCAAGGGAACTTGGAAGCTTGCTCAGTCTTGGAACAAGTCCAAGCAGAACAAGAAGCCCACAGAGACCAAGTCGGCATGACGGGGCGGCCCCCGACAGGTCTACAGACCGAGTAGGGGGCAGGTTATCTCTATTCTTCAAAGGGTTACAGGATAGGATTCAAGTCCTGCCCTCCCAGGGGCAGATTCCTCGTGTCAAACTTGTCATTGAGGCCAGAAAAGAAAGAGGCCTTTCTAGGATGTGTGAGGGATCTTTCCTCTCTAGGTGTTATCGTACCAGTACCCCTTGCAGAAAGGGGTCTAGGGTATTACTTAAACCTGTTCGTAGTTCCAAAAAAGGAGGACACGTTCCACCCGATTTTGGTTCTGAATTTTTTAAACAAGTTTTTGTCCGTTCCATCATTCAAAATGGAAACGATCAGGTCCATTTTGCAGCTAGTTTAAGAGGGGCAGTTCATGACCACAATAGACTTGAAGTATGCCTACCTTCATGTTCCAATTCACAGGGACCACTTCAAGTTCCTAAGATTTGCATTTCTGGACCAGCACTTCCAGTTTGTGGCCCTTCCTTTCGGTCTAGCGACAGCCCCAAGAGTTTTCACGAAGGTTCTCGGGGGCCCTGCTTGCTGTAGCCAGATCCAGGGGCATTGCGGTGGCGCCCTATCTAGACGACATCCTGGTTCAGACGCGGTCCTTCAGTCAGGCAGTGGACCATTCAAGGTCTCTGCTCCTGTTACTTCAATCTCATGGTTGGAATATAAACTCTGGAAAGAGCTCCCTGGTACCCAGCACCAGGGTGGAGTTTCTGGGCACGATCACGACTCGGTGTCCATGAACATTTTTCTCACAGGGAGGTGATCGGGCTCATGGTCTCCGCATAGACATCATTCCATTGCCAGGTTTCATCTCAGGCCTCTTCAGTTATGCATGTTGAGGCAGTGGAACAGCGATCATTCAGATCTCTCACAGCTGATATCCATGGATGTACGGGCTCGACCTCACTCTCTTGTGGATCCGCCCGGAACAACTGTCCATGGGGACATCCTTCTTGAGACCGTCCTGGGAGATTTGTGACCACGGACGCGAGTTTGGCGGGATGGGGAGCGGTTTGGGGTGCCAGACTCGCACAGGGGAAATGGTCTTGGCTGGAGTCCCCTTACCAATAAATATCCTGGAACTTCGAGCGATCTACAATGCTTGAAGGCGTGGCCCCGCCTGGGGCATTCAACTTCATAAGGTTTCAGACGGCCAACATTACCGTCGGTGGCTTACATCAACCATCAGGGGGGTACGAGGATCCGCTCGCAATGAGGGAGGTGTCTCGGATACTGGAATGGGCGGAGGACCACAACTGCTCACTTTCGGCAATCCACATCCCGGTGTAGACAACTGTGAAGCGGACTTTCTCAACAGCAAACATTCCATCCGGGGGAATGGTCTCTTCACCCCCAAGGTGTTTGCGCAGATTTGTCTCAGATGGGGGACCGCCGGAGATAGATCTCATGGCGTCCAGACTCAATTGCAAACTTCCTTGTTACGGGTCAAGGTCGAGGGGACCCCCAGGGCAGACTGATAGATGCATTAGCGGGTGCCTTGGGGGTTCGATCTAGCATACATATTTCCTCCCTTACCACTTCTACCTCGTATAGTGGCACGCATAAAGCAGGAGGAGAGCATAGACAATTCTGATTGCTCCTTCGTGGCCGCGAAGACGTGGTTTGCGGATCTGGTGGGGATGTTATCCTCTCCGCCGTGGAGGTTACCCTGTTGCAGGATCTGCTGGAACAGGGTCCTTTCCAACTTTAGAATCTCGATTCTCTGAGGCTGACTGCGTGGTTATTGAACGCTTAGGTCCTAGCCAAGAGAGGTTTTCTGAAGTGTGATTGACACTCTAGTTCAGACAAGGAAGCCAGTCACTCGGCGCATCTACCATAAGATGTGGAGGACTTACTTGACCTGGCATGAGAAACATGGATACCTTGGCACAAGGGTGAGGGTTTCCAGAATTCTGTCCTTTCTTCAAGAGGGTTTAGAGAAGGGGGACTTGCCGGTAGTTCCTTAAAGGGGACAGATTTCTGCATTATCTGTTTTGTTACACAGGAGATTTGCTGAGCTCCCTGACATTCAATCCTTTGTCATGCTTTGTCCTCGAATCAGGGCCTGTCCTTTAGGGCAGTCTGCTCCCCCGTGGAGCTTGAACTTGGTCCTTATGGGTTTTGCAACAGGCCCCATTTGAGCCAATGCATTTCCTTGACATTAAGGTTCTGTCCTGGAAGGTTCTCTTCTGTTGACAATTGCATCGGCTCGCAGAGTATCTGAACTGGCGGCCTTGCAACATGGGGCCACCTTAAACAAGTGGGGGGAGGGGGTGCGCTCAACTACAGAGCTGTGAGTGGGACTTTATCTATTGTGTATGACTAATATATATTTAGGCAACCTAGTTTAGGAACATATATTATCGTGATACGCATCTGATTGTGATATTTCTATTTATTTATAAATATATTCTACCCGTGGTAGCATATGATTATATGGTGGAAGGATATTAGATGTGAATCCTTATAGAATAAGATACAAGTGTGTGGTGCAATGATTGTTACAAATAGTGATACAATATGTTGCAATATGTTGCAAGGAACAATGCTTGAAGTGCAATATGTGCAATGCATACGGTGAAAACAACCAACAATATGTGGTGGTATAAAAACAGATACTTCTTAATTAAAACAAAACAAATGTACAATTGAATTATTATTCAGTTTTATAGATATAAGCAAATAAAAACAAATAATAACAAATAAAATGGTCATATCATTGCAATGAAATTATAACTACTAGTTCACTGAGTGGTGTCGTAAAAACTGACTTATCATCATAGACAAAAGTTACTGGCATTGGTCAATAGAACACTTTTAGACAAAGTAAGCCTTGAAAGGATACGATGATTATAGGTTCAGCGTAAAATATAAAAATTAAAAGTTAAAAGTTGTGGCCACAACTATTTGTTAGGGATCCAAAAAGCTCCAATGGGCTGTTTCCTGTTAGGATAAAGCTTATGTAGCTTGTAATGTCCCGTTGTAAAAAAGGAGTATACGAAGTTCTTATGATGCTCACCCCTACGGACTACCGATATCCCTTACTGACCAATGCCAGTAATTTTGTCTATGCTGATAAGTCGAGTTTACCGACACCAACTCAGTGAACTAGTTGTTATATTTCATTGCAATGATATGACCATTTTATTTGTTATTATTTGTTTTTATTTGCTTATATCTATAAACTGAATAATAATTCAATTGTTACATTTGTTTGTTTTAATTAAGAAGTATCTGTTTTTATACACCACATATTGTTGGTTGTTTTCACCGTTATGCATTGCACATTAGTGCACTTCAAGCATTGTTCCTTGCAACATATTGCAACATATTGTATCACTATTTGTAACAATCATTGCACACACACTTGTATCTTATTCTATAAGGATTCACATCTAATATCCTTCCACCATATAATCATATGCTACCACGGGTAGAATATATATATAAATAAATAGAAATATCACAATCAGATGCTATCACGATAATATATGTTCCTAAACTAGGTTGCCTAAATATATATTAGTCATACACAATAGATAAAGTCCCACTCACAGCTCTGTAGGATGAGCGCACCCCTCCCCCACTTGTTTTAGACTTTAACTTTCTGATACTGGGAGCATATCAGAATTAGTGGCTGCATAGTTGAGTCCTGCACATATATCACCACACATCTTACTAGCACTTGCAACATGGGCCACCTTATTCTGTTTTTTCATTCGGATAAGGGCTGTTCTTCACAGCGGCTTGGGATTTCTTCCCAAGTGGTGTCCAATCGTAACATTAATCAGGAAATAGTTGTTCCTTCTCTGTGCCCTAACACTTCCTCTTCTAAGGAGCGTTGCTTCATAATCTAGATGTGGGTCCGTGCCTGAAGATTTCTATCTTCAGGCTACAAAGGACTTTAGACAATCTACATCTCTTTTTTCATGTATTCAGGGAAACGCAGGGGTCAGGGGGCTTCTGCTACTTCTTTGTCTTTTTGACTGTGGAGCTTGATCCGTTTGGCTTACGAGACAGCGGGACATAAGCCTCCTCAGAGGATCACGGCTCATTCCACTAGAGCGGTGGCTTCATCTTGGACCTTCAAGAATGAGGCCTCTATGGAGCAGATTTATAAGGCGGCTACTTGGTCTTCATTATATACTTTTTACGAAGTTTACAAATTGACGTTTTTGCTTCTGTGAAGCAGCTTTGGGAGAGAGGTTTTACAGGCTGTGGTGCCCTCAGATTAGGGTCCGCCTTTACCCTCCCGGTTTTCATTCAGTGTCCCTCTAGAGCTTGGGTATATGTTCCCAATAGTAATGAATGAAGCCGTGGACTCTCCTCCCTTTAGATGGAAAACAGAAATTATGCTTACCTGATAATTTCATTTTCATCGTGGGGAGGAGAGTCCACGGCTCCCGCACGTATCTCCGGTGGGCGGACCTAAATTTAATTTATCTTCTGACACCATTTATACCCTGATGTTTCTTCTACTGATCTTGTTCCCCTCGGCAGAATGACTGGGGGATGAGGGGAGTGGGAGAGTTATTTAAGTCTTTGGCTGGGGGTGTCTTTGGCCTCCTGCTGGTGGCCCTGTTCTTAATTCCCAATAGTAATGAATGAAGCCGTGGACTCTCCTCCCCACGATGGAAATGAAATGATCAGGTAAGCATAATTTATGTTTTCACATTCCAAATGTTTTGCACATAGAAGAATATGTTCTAGTTATTAATTTTCATTTTTCATGTTGGGTTAGCGCACATGAGAATATGCGATCAGGTTTGTGTGAGAGTGGGGTGTTAGTTTCCCCCCCCCACTTTTATCTCCATTGACTTCATGGGGGGAATATGTGAAAACGCTTGTGATATTCTAACTTTGGCTTTTTATCGATGGAACGAAAAAAGTTTACTTACTGTAAACCGTTTAGTACGAGCGCAACCGCTTACTTCTAGCGCAATTAATGTTCGAGCAGGAGCTTAATTCGAGCTCCACTTGTAATCTGGCCCTTAGATAGATATTTCAAGTACTGTTTTGTCTAATAGGAGACTTTAATTGGATGAATTGGTTTTATATGAGTGGGTGATTGTGACAGTGTCGGTGCTATTTGCTATTTTCAGTGCTATGAAGTTTGATGTGAAAATGTTAAGTGACAAGGTGGCAGGTTATTGATTTCATGCCAGTTATGTGTGACAGCCACAATAAGAGAAATGTAAAGCTATGATAATAGATGCACTTGATGTTTAAGTAAAAGAGCTGAAATAATTTCCAGTAAAAAAAAAAAAAGTTTTTATATTTTGTTACTTACTGTCTCCAAATCCAATACAGAGTGACTATATTTTGTATAAAATACAAATTTAATTTCCAACCAGGTCATCCTTGAAATTCAGTTAAGTAGAGAAGAAGTTTTCTCACCCCCCCCCCCCTTATAAAATGACATTTTTAATGGAAATGTTAATGCCACATTTAATGAAACATATAAGTCAAAAATTAAAGTTTCATGATTCAGATAGTGTGTGCAATTTTAAATGGACAGGAAACCCCAAAATGGTCTTTCAAGATTTGGATAGAACACACAATTTCTCCTGTTAAGTGTAGTCAGTCCACGGGTCATCCATTACTTATGGAATATATCTCTTCCTAACAGGAAACTGCAAGAGAATTACCCAGCAGAGCTGCTATATAGCTCCTCCCCTCACATATCATACTCAGTCATTCTCTTGCAGCCTAACTAAAAAGGAAGCTGTGAGAGATCTGTGGTGTTTTTTAACTTAGTTTATTTCTACAATCAAAAGTTTGTTATTTTTAAATGGCACCGGAGTGTGCTGTTTATTCTCAGGCAGCATTAGAAGAAGAATCTGCCTGGGTTTTTTTCTATGGTCTTAGCAGACGTAACTAAGATCCACTGGCTGTTTCTCATCTGAGGAGTGAGGTAACTTCAGAGAAGGGGAATAGCATGCAGGGCTCCCCTGCAACAAATGAGGTATGTGCAGTAATTTATTTTCTGAGGAATGGAATTGACTGAGAAAATACTGCTGATACCATTGTAAAGTAAGTTCAGCCTTAAATGCAGTGATAGCGACTGGTATCAGGCTGATGTGTGTGTGTGTGTGTACACTGAATGTATTTTTCTAAGGAATGGAATTGACTCTGAAAATACTGTTAATACTGAAATAATGTATGAGCCTTAACTGCAGTAAAAACGACTGGTAGCAGGCTTATTAATAATAATACATAACTTTCAAATGTATGTTTAAAACGTTTACTGGCTTGTTAATCGTTTTGTGAGGTACTTGGTGATAAAACTTATAGGGCATGATTTTTACCACATGGCCTTTTTGTTTTCTGCATAGAAACAGTTTCTGAGCTTCCCCACTGTTGTAATATGATGGGAGGGGCCTATTTTAGCGCTTTTTTGCGCAGTAAAAATTCAGTCACAATCTGTCCTACTTCATCCTCCATGATCCAGATCGTCTCTAGAGAGCTCAGGGTCTTCAAAATCCATTTTGAGGAGGGTAATCAGCACAGCATCCTGTGACAGTGTATTTGACTGTGAGAAAAACGTTTATTATATAATTGTTATCCGTTTTTGGGTACTAAGGGGTTAATCATCGCATTTGCTGGTGGTGCAATCCTTTGCTAACTTAATACATTTACTGTGAAAATTTGGTTGCTATAACTATTTTGGTCATTGTTATTTCAACTGTGTCATTTTTTCTGTGCTTCTTAAAGGCACAGTAACGTTTTTTATATTGCTTGTAAATTAATTTTGAAAAAGTATTTCCAAGTTTGCTAGTCCCTCATTGCTAGTTTGTTTAAACATGTCTGACTCAGATGAATCTCTTTGTTCACTATGTTTAAAGGCCAATGTGGAGCCCAATAGAAATTTGTGTACTAATTGCATTGATGCTACTTTAAATAAAAGTCAATCTTTACATGTAAAGAAATTATCACCAGACGACGAGGGGGAAGTTATGCCGACTAACTCTCCTCACACGTGTCAGTACCTTCGCCTCCCGCTCAGGAGGTGCGTGATTTTGTGGCGCCAAGTACATCAGGGAGGCCCTTACAAATCACTTTGCAAGACATGGCTACTGTTATGACAGAAGTATTATCTAAGTTGCCAGAATTAAGTGGCAAGCGCGTATGAGCTCTGGGTTAAGGATAGAGCGCGCGGGATGAGATGAGAGCCATGTCAGATACTGCGTCACAGTTTTGCAGAACGTGAGGACGGAGAGCTTCATTCTGTGGGTGACGGATCTGATCCAGGGAGACTGGATTCAGAGATTTCCAATTTTAAATTTAAGCTAGAGAACCTCCGCACATTGCTAGGGAGGTATTAGCGGCTCTAATGATTGTAACACGTTGCAATTCCAGAGAAATTTATGTAGGTTGGATAGATACTATGCGGTACCCGGTGTGTACTGACGTATTTCCTATACCAAAAAGCTTACAGAGATTATTAGCAAGGAGTGGGGATAGACCGGGTGTGGCCTTTTACCCCTCCTCCCATATTTAGGAAAATGTTTCCTATTGACCCGACCACACGAGACATATGGCAGACGGTCCCCTAAGGTGGAGGGGAGCAGTTTCTACTTAGCTAAGCGTACCACTATCCCGGTGGAGGATAGTTGTGCCTTTTCAATCCAATGGATAAAAAAATTAGAGGGTTACCTTAAGAAAATGTTTGTTTCAACAAGGTTTTATTTTACAGCCCCTCGCATGCATTGCGCCTGTCACTGCTGCGGCAGCATTCTGGGTTTTGAGTCTCTGGAAGAGGCCATTCGCTCAGCTCCATTGGATGAAATAATCAACAAGCTTAAGACACTTAAGCTAGCTAACGCATTTGTTTCTGATGCCGTTGTGCATTTAACCAAACTTACGGCTAAGAACTCCGGATTCGCCATCCAAGCGCGCAGAGCGCAATGGCTTAAATCCTGGTCAGCTGACGTGACTTCTAAATCTAAATTGCTTAATATTCCTTTCAAAGGGCAGACCTTATTCGGGCCCGGCTTGAAAGAAATGATTGCTGACATTACGGGAGGTAAGGGCCATGCTCTACCTCAGGACAGGGCCAAATCAAAGGCCAAACAGTCTAATTTTTGTGCCTTTCGTAACTTCCAGGCAGGAGCAGCATCAACTTCCTCCGCTCCAAAACAGGAAGGAGCTGTTGCTCGTTACAGACAGGGCTGGAAAGTTAACCAGTCCTGGAACAGGGGCAAGCAGGCCAAGAAACCTGCTGCTGCCCCCAAAACAGCATGAAGAGAGGGCCCCTATCCGGAAACGGATCTAGTGGGGGGCAGACTTTCTTTCTTCGCCCAGGCTTGGGCAAGAGATGTCCAGGATCCCTGGGCGTTGGAGATCATATCTCAGGGATATCTCCTGGACTTCAAAACTCTCCTCCACGGGGGAGATTTCATCTTTCAAGGTTATCAGCAAACCAAATAAAAGAAAGAGGCGATTTCTACACTGTGAACAAGACCTCTTACTAATGGGGGTAATCCACCCAGTTCCGCGGACGGAACACGGGCAGGATTCTATTCAAACCTATTTGTGGTTCCCAAGAAAGAGGGAACCTTCAAGCAATCTTGGACTTAAAAATCCTAAACAAATTCTAAGAGTTCCATCATTCAAAATGGAAACTTATTCGAACCATCCTTCCCATGATCCAAGAGGGTCATACATGACCACAGTGGATCTAAAGGATGCCTACCTTCACATAACCGATTCACAAGGACCATTACCGGGTATCTGAGATTTGCCTTCCTAGACAGGCATTACCAGTTTGTAGCTCTTCCCTTCGGATTAGCTACGGCTCCAAGAATCTTTACAAAAATCCTAGGATCACTTCTGGCGGTACTAAGACCGCGAGGCATAGCGGTGACTCCGTACCTAGACGACATTCTGATACAAGCGTCAAGTTTTCAAACTGCCAAGTCTCATACAGAGATAGTTCTGGCATTTCTGAGGTCGCATGGGTGGAAGGTGAATGTGGAAAAGAGTTCTCTATTACCACTTACAAGAGTTCCCTTTCTAGGGACTCTTATAGATTCTGTAGAGATGAAAATTTACCTGACAGAGGCCAGGTTATTAAAACTTCTAAATGCTTGCCGTGTCCTTCACTCCATTCCACACCCGTCAGTAGCCTAGTGCATGGAAGTAATCGGCTTAATGGTAGCGGCAATGGACATAGTACCATTTGCGCGCCTGCATCTCAGACCGCTGCAATTGTGCATGCTAAGTCAGTGGAACGGGGATTACTCAGATTTGTCCCCCCTACTAAATCTGGATCAAGAGACCAGAGATTCTCTTCTATGGTGGCTTTCTCGGCCACATCTGTCCAAGGGGATGACCTTTCGCAGGCCAGATTGGACGATTGTAACAACAGACGCCAGCCTTCTAGGCTGGGGAGCAGTCTGGAATTCCCTGAAAGCTCAGGGATTATGGACTCAGGAGGAGAAACTCCTCCCAATAAATATTCTGGAGTTAAGAGCAATATTCAATGCTCTCCTAGCTTGGCCTCAGTTAGCAACTCTGAGGTTCATCAGATTTCAGTTGGACAACATCACGACTGTGGCTTACATCAACCATCAAGGGGGAACCAGAAGTTCCCTAGCGATGTTGGAAGTCTCAAAGATAATTCGCTGGGCAGAGTCTCACTCTTGCCACCTGTCAGCGATCTACATCCCAGGCGTGGAGAACTGGGAGGCGGATTTTCTAAGTCGCCAGACTTTTCATCCGGGGGAGCTTCATCCGGAGGTCTTTGCTCAACTGATTCGTCGTTGGGGCAAACCAGATCTGGATCTCATGGCGTCTCGTCAGAACGCCAAGCTTCCTTGTTACGGATCCAGGTCCAGGGACCCGGGAGCGGTGCTGATAGATGCTCTGACAGCCCCTTGGGTCTTCAACATGGCTTATGTGTTTCCACCATTCCCGATGCTTCCTCGTTTGATTGCCAAGATCAAACAGGAGAGTGCCTCGGTGATTCTGATAGCGCCTGCGTGGCCACGCAGGACCTGGTATGCAGACCTAGTGGACATGTCGTCCTGTCCACCGTGGTCTCTGCCTCTGAGACAGGACCTTCTAATTCAGGTTCCTTTCAAACATCCAAATCTAATTTCTCTGAGGCTGACTGCATGGAGATTGAACGCTTGATTCTATCAAAGCGTGGCTTCTCGGAGTCGGTTATTGATACCTTAATACAGGCTAGGAAGCCTGTTACCAGAAAAATTTACCATAAGATATGGCGTAAATATTTACATTGGTGCGAATCCAAGAGTTACTCATGGAGTAAGGTTAGGATTCCTAGGATATTGTCCTTTCTACAAGAGGGTTTAGAAACGGGCTTATCTACTAGTTCGTTAAAGGGACAGATTTCTGCTCTGTCTATTCTTCTACACAAACGTCTGGCTGAAGTTCCAGACGTTCAGGCTTTCTGTCAGGCTTTAACTAGGATTAAGCCTGTGTTTAAGTCTGTTGCTCCGCCGTGGAGCTTAAACTTAGTTCTTAATGTTCTTCAAGGCGTTCCATTTGAACCCCTTCATTCCATTGATATCAAGCTGTTATCTTGGAAAGTTCTGTTTTTGATGGCTATTTCCTCGGCTCGAAGAGTCTCTGAGTTATCTGCCTTACATTGTGATTCTCCTTATCTGATTTTTCATTCAGACAAGGTAGTCCTGCGTACTAAACCTGGGTTCTTACCTAAGGTAGTTACTAACAGGAATATCAATCAAGAGATTGTTGTTCCATCTCTGTGTCCTAACCCTTCTTCAAAGAAGAACGACTTTTGCATAATCTGGACGTAGTCCGTGCCTGAAATTCTATTTGCAGGCAACTAAGGATTTTCGTCAAACTTCTTCCCTGTTTGTCGTTTACTCTGGACAGAGGAGAGGTCAAAAGGCTTCGGCTACCTCTCTCTCTTTTTGGCTTCGTAGCATAATACGCTTAGCCTAGTGAGACTGCTGGACAGCAGCCTCCTGAAAGGATTTACAGCTCATTCTACTAGAGCTGTGGCTTCCACCTGGGCCTTTAAAAATGAGGGCCCTCTGTTGAACAGATTTGCAAAGGCTGCGACTTGGTCTTTCGCTTCACACTTTTTCAAAATTTTACAAATTTGACACTTTTGCTTCGTCGAGGCTATTTTTGGGGAGAAAGGTACTTCAGGCAGTGGTTCCTTCTGTTTAATGTTCCTGCCTTGTCCCTCCCTTCATCCGTGTACTTTAGCTTTGGTATTGGTATTCCATAAGTAATGGATGACCCGTGGACTGACTACACTTAACAGGAGAAAACATAATTTATGCTTACCTGATAAATTCCTTCTCCTGTAGTGTAGTCAGTCCACGGCCCGCCCTGTTTTTACGGCAGGTCTAAATTTTAATTAAACTCCAGTCACCACTGTACCCTATGGTTCCTCCTTTCTCGTCTGCTTTGGTCGAATGACTGAGTATGATATGTGAGGGGAGGAGCTATATAGCAGCTCCGCTGGGTAATTCTCTTGCAGTTTCCTGTTAGGAAGAGATATATTCCATAAGTAATGGATGACCCGTGGACTGACTACACTACAGGAGAAAGGAATTTATCAGGTAAGCATAAATTATGTTTTTAAACATATTTTCCAGCACTGCACTACTGACAGCTCACTGAACACATCCAGATAGCCAATCACAAGAGACAAATGTGTGCAGGCACCAATCAGCAGCTAGCTCCCACTAGTGTAGGATATGTGCATATTCTTTTTCAACAAGGGATACAAAGAAAACGAAGCACATTTGAAAATAAAGTGGATTAAAAAGTGTCCTTAAAATTAAATGCTCTATCTGAATAATGCAAGTTTAATTTTGACCTTCCTGTCCCTTTTTAAGAGACTTTTCAGATTACTTATAATGAAATGTATTTCATTCTTTTGGCATCTTCTTTTCTTCTGTTGAAGTGTGATCAGTCCACGGGTCATCATTACTTGTGGGGATATTAACTGCTCCCTACAGAAGTGCAGAGGAATCACCCAGCAGAGTTGCTATATAGCTCCTCCCTCTACGTCACCCCCAGTCATTCTCTTGCACCCAACGACTAGATAGGATGTGTGAGAGGACTATGGTGATATATTTAGTTTTTATATCTTCAATCAAAAGTTTGTTAGTTTATAATAGCACCGGAGTGTGTTATTCCTTCTCTGGTAGAATTTGAAGAAGAATCTACCTGAGTTTTTCTATGATTTTAGCCGGAGTAGTTAAGATCATATTGCTGTTTCTCGGCCATTCTGAGGAGAGGTAAAACTTCAGATCAGGGGACAGCAGGCAGATTAATCAGCAAAGAGGTATGTAGCAGTTTATAATTTTCTGACATGGAATTGATGAGAAAATCCTGCCATACCGTTATAATGTAAACTCTAGCCTTGAATTGCAGTAGAGGTAGCTGATATCAGGCTTGTCATGTATGTATATTTTACACTTCAGTTTTCTGGGGAAATGGTACTTCTCTGGCTTTTAAAACTGTATACATAGACTTAACCTATTTGCAGGGACTTGCAATAGGTTTTTAAATGACAATTAATTATGAGGTAAAACGTTTTTTTTGCTGGCATGTAAAAACGTTTTTTTCTCTGAGGTACTGGGTGAAAAAATGTTTTGGCACTTTTTTTACACTTGGCAATAGTTTTGATTTAAATTAGAGCAGTTCCACTGATCCCTCTCACTGTTATGTGTGTGGGGGGAGGGGCCATTTTTGGCGCTTTACTATGCATCAGAAAAACTCAGTCAGAGGTTCATTTTCTTCCTGCATGATCCGTTCATCTCTACAGAGTTCAGGGATCTCAAGAGTCTTTTTTGAGGGAAGTAATCATTACAGCAGAGCTGTGCTGATTGTATTGACTGTGCTATAAAAGAACAAAAAACGTTTATTTGTGTATTTTTTTTCTGCTGCCTGGTTAGTTATCATTTGCTGAGGGGAACAATCCTTTGCTAAAACTGTATATTCTGACAAAGATTGATGCTATAACTTAATTATTTTATCTGTTTATAATATTTTTCTGTGCTTCTAAAGGCACAGTTTCGTTTTCATATTATTTGTAAATTACTTTGAAAAGTATTTCCAAGTTGCTGTTTATTTGCTAGTGTGTTAAACATGTCTGATTCAGAGGAATATCTCGGTGCTATATGTGTTAATGCCAAAGTGGAGCCCAATAGAAAATTTATGTACTAAATGTTATTGATGCTACTTTAAAAAATAGTCAATCTGTACAAATTGAACATATTTCACCAAACAACGAGGGGAGAGTTTATGCCGACTAAACTCGCCTCACGTGTCAGTACCCTGCATCTCCCGCTCAGGAGGTGCGTGATATTGTAGCGCCGAGTGCATCTGGGCGGCCATTACAAATCACATTACAAGATATGGCTACTGTTATGACTGAAGTTTTGGCTAAACTACCAGAACTAAGAGGTAAACGTGATCACTCTGGATGAGAACAGAGTGCGCTGATAATGCAAGGGGCCATGTCCTGATACTACTGCGTCACAGTTTGCAGAACGTGAAGACGGAGAGCTTCATTCTGTGGGTGACGGTTTCTGATCCAAATAAACTGGACTCAGACATTTCAGTGAATTTCAAAGTTTAAATTAAGCTTGAGAACCTCCGTGTGAGTTACTAGGGGAGGTATTAGCGGCTCTGAATGATTGTAACAACAGTTTGCAATCCCAGAAAAAAATGTGTAGGTTGGATAAATATTTTTGCGGGTACCTCGACGAGTACTGATTGTTTTTCCTATACCTAAGAGACTTACTGACATTGTTACTAAGGAGTGGGATAGACCCGTGTGCCTTTCTCACCCCCTCCTATATTCAGAAAAATGTTTTCCAATAGACCCGCCGCCACACGGGACTTATGGCAATGGTCCCTAAGGTGGAGGGAGCAGTTTCTACTTTAGCTAAGCGTACCACTATCCCCAGTGGAGGATAGCTGTGCTTTTTCAGATCCAATGGATAAAAAATTAGAGGGTTACCTTAAGAAAATGTTTGTTCAACAAGGGTTATATTGCAACCTCTTGCATGTATTGCGCCTGTCACGGCTGCAGCAGCATTTTGGTTTGAGTCTCTGGAAGAGACACTTCAATCATCCACACTAGATGACATCACACACAAACTTAAATTCCTTAAGTTAGCTAATTCATTTTATTTCAGATGCCGTAGTACAGTTTAACTAAACTTGCGGCTAAAAATTCAGGATTCGCCATTCAGGTCACGCAGAGCTCTGTGGCTAAAATCCTGGTCAGCTGATGTTACGTCTAAATCTAAATTGCTTAATATTCCTTTCAAAGGGCAGACCTTATTCGGCCCGCGTTGAAGAGATTATTGATGACATTACAGGAGGTAAAGGTCATGCCCTGCCTCAGGACAAGGCCAAAGCCAAGGCTAGACAGTCCAATTTTCGTTCCTTTTGGTAATTTCAAGCAGGAGCAGCATCAACTTCCTCTGCACCAAAACAGGAAGGAGCTGTTGCTCGCTACAGACAAGGCTGAAACCTAACCAGTCCTGGAACAGGGGGCAAACAGCCAGAAAACCTGCTGCTGCCCCATAAGACAGCAATGAATTGAGGGGCCCCCGATCCGGGACCGGATCTAGTGGGGGGCAGACTTTCCCTCTTCGCCCAGGCTTGGCAAGAGATGTTCAGGATCCCTGGGCGTTAGAGATCATATCTCAGGGATACCTTCTGGACTTCAATCCTCTCCCCCAAGAGGGAGATTTCATCTGTCAAGGTTGTCAACAAACCTAACAAAGAAGGAAGCGGTTTTCTACGCTGCGTACAAGATCTTTATTAATGGGAGTGATCCATCCAGTTCCGCGGTTGGAACAAGGACAAGGGTTTTACTCAAATCTGTTTGTAGTTCCAAAAAGAGGGAACCTTCAGGCCAATCTTGGATTTAAAGATCCTAAACAAATTCCTAAGAGTTCCATCGTTCAAGATGGAAACTATTCGAAACAATTTGCCCATGATCCAAGAGGGTCAGTACTTGACCACAGTGGATTTAAAGGATGCTTACCTTCACATACCGATTCACAGAAGTCATTACCGGTATCTAAGGTTTGCCTTTTTAGACAGGCATTACCAGTTTGTAGCTCTTCCATTCGGACTGGCTACGGCTCCAAGAATCTTCACAAAGGTTCTGGGCACTCTTCTGGCGGTACTAAGACCGCGAGGAATTTCAGTAGCTCCGTACTTAGACGACATACTGATACAAAGCTTCAAGCTTTCAAACTGCCAAATCTCATACAGAGATAGTACTGGCATTTCTAAGGTCGCATGGATGGAAAGTGAACGAAGAGAAAAGTTCTCTCTTTCCACTCACAAGAGTTCCCTTCCTGGGGGACTCTGATAGATTCTGTAGAAATGAAGATTTACCTGACAGAGGACAGGTTAACAAAACTTCAAAATGCATGCCGTGGTCCTTCATTCCATTCAAGAGACCAGAAATTCTCTTCTATGGTGCTTTATCGGCCACATCTGTCCAGGGGAATGCCATTCAGCAGGCCAGACTGGTCAATTGTAACAACAGACGCCAGCCTACTAGGTTGGGGGCGCTGTCTGGAATTCTCTGAAGGCTCAGGGACTATGGAATCAGGAGGAGAGTCTTCTTCCAAATAAACATTCTGGAATTGAGAGCAGTCCTCAATGCTCTTCTGGCTTGGCCCCAGTTAGCAACTCGGGGGTTCATCAGGTTCCAGTCGGACAACATCACGACTGTAGCTTATATCAACCATCAGGGAGGGACAAGAAGCTCCTAGCAATGATGGAAGTATCGAAGATAATTCGCTGGGCAGAGTCTCACTCTTGCCACCTGTCTGCAATCCACATCCCGGGAGTGGAGAACTGGGAGGCGGATTTCTTAAGTCGTCAGACTTTTTCATCCGGGGGAGTGGGAACTTCATCCAGAGGTCTTTGCCCAAATACTTCGACGTTGGGGGCAAACCAGAGATAGATCTCATGGCGTCTCGACAGAACGCCAAGCTTCCGCGCTACGGGTCCAGATCCAGGGATCCGGGAGTGGTCCTGATAGATGCCTTGACAGCACCATGGACCTTCAGGATGGCTTATGTGTTTCCACCTTTCCCGATGCTTCCCTCGATTGATTGCCAGAATCAAACAGGAGAAAGCATCAGTGATTCTAATAGCGCCTGCATGGCCACGCAGGACTTGGTATACAGATCTGGTGGACATGTCATTCCGTCCACCTTGGTCGTTACCTCTGAAACAGGACCTTCTGATTCAGGGTCCTTTCAAACATCAAAATCTAACTTCTCTGAAGCTGACTGCTTGGAAATTGAACGCTTGATCTTATCAAAGCGTGGTTTTTTCTGAGTCAGTTATTGATACCTTAATACAGGCTAGGAAGCCTGTCACCAGAAAGATTTACCATAAAATATGGCGTAAATACCTATATTGGTGCGAATCCAAAGGTTACTCTTGGAGTAAGGTTAGGATTCCTAGGATATTGTCTTTTCTACAAGAAGGTTTAGAAAAGGGGTTATCCGCTAGTTCCTTAAAGGGACAGATCTCAGCTCTGTCCATTCTGTTACACAAGCGTCTGTCAGAAGTTCCAGACGTTCAGGCTTTTTGTCAGGCTTTGGCCAGGATTAAACCTGTGTTTAAAGCTGTGGCTCCACCATGGAGTTTAAACCTTGTTCTTAACGTTTTTACAGGGTGTTCCGTTTGAACCCCTTCATTCCATTGATATAAGTTGTTATCTTGGAAAGTTCTATTTTTAATGGCTATTTCCTCGGCTCGAAGAGTCTCTGAGTTATCAGCCTTACATTGTGATTCTCCTTATTTGATTTTTCACTCGGATAAGGTAGTTCTGCGTACTAAGCCTGGGTTCTTACCTAAGGTAATCACTAACAGGAATATCAATCAGGAGATTGTTTGTTCCATCCTTGTGCCCAAATCCTTCTTCGAGGAAGGAACGTCTTTTGCACAATCTGGATGTAGTTCGTGCCCTTAAATTTTAGTTACAGGCAACTAAAGATTTTCGACAAACGTCTTCCCTGTTTGTCGTTTACTCTGGTCAGAGGAGAGGTCAAAAAGCTTCTGCTAACCTCTCTCTCTTTTGGCTTCGTAGCATAATTCGTTTAGCTTATGAGACTGCTGGACAGCAGCCTCCTGAAAGAATTACAGCTCATTCCACTAGAGCTGTGGCTTCCACTTGGGCCTTTAAGAATGAGGCCTCTGTTGAACAGATTTGCAAGGCTGCAACTTGGTCTTCGCTTCATACTTTTTCCAAATTTTACAAATTTGACACTTTTGCTTCCTCGGAGGCTATTTTTGGGAGAAAGGTTCTTCAGGCAGTGGTTCCTTCTGTATAAAGAGCCTGCCTATCCCTCCCGTCATCCGTGTACTTTTGCTTTGGTATTGGTATCCCACAAGTAATGATGACCCGTGGACTGATCACACTTAACAGAAGAAAACATAATTTATGCTTACCTTATAAATTCCTTTCTTCTGTTGTGTGATCAGTCCACGGCCCGCCCTGTTTTTTAAGGCAGGTAAATATTTTTTAAATTATACTCCAGTCACCACTACACCCTTGGCTTCTCCTTTCTCGTTGGTCCTTGGTCGAATGACTGGAGGTGACGTAGAGGGGAGGAGCTATATAGCAACTCTGCTGGGTGAATCCTCTTGCACTTCCTGTAGGGGAGCAGTTAATATCCCACAAGTAATGATGACCCGTGGACTGATCACACTACAGAAGAAAGGAATTTATCAGGTAAGCATAAATTATGTTTTTTTTTTTTTTTTTTGTTTTTTTTTTTTTATAAAAAGCATACCTAGAGCAGCAATTAATTACTGGTAACTAGCTGGTAATTGGTAGGCTACATGCATTTGCTTCTTGTCATTGGCTCAGCAGTGGCTTCTTGTCATTGGTAAAATAATATGCTTTGTCTGAATCACAAAATACAATTTTCGGGTTTTCATATTCCTTTTAACCTATGTGTTTAACCCATTTGCAGGGGAGCAATAATACAATCCTCTAAAACCTTTTCTAATCAAATCAAACTTTGCGGCTCCTTATGTTCACACTGTCTCTCTTTCATACAGTCAGATCTTCCATATTACACCTGGGAGGAAGTCCAGAGCCGCATTGTCCAGATCCAGAAGGAGCACCAGATCTGTATCCATAAGAAGGAACTTTCCGAGTTAGATGTCTCTCACCGAATTCTGCGTTTTAAAAATTACATGGTGGCCATGGTGAACAAGAACCTGCTACCTCTGCAGCATAAACTCCCACTGCTGGGTAACACTGTATTTTATACACGTGGTCTCAAGTACAACTTCCAACTTATATTCTTCTGGGGCCCTGGATGCCTTTTCCAAAATGAGTGGAGCCTTAAGACTGAGTACAAGCGAGCAGGAGCACGTCTGGAGCTGGCTGAGAAACTTTCTCAACGTATTCTGTGGATTGGATTAGCAAATTTACTGCTTTGCCCCTTGGTCCTAGTCTGGCAAATTCTTTATGCCTTCTTCAGTTACACTGAGGTTCTCAGAAGAGAGCCTGGCAGCCTAGGCGCACGGTGCTGGTCACTGTATGGTCGCTGCTATTTGCGCCATTTCAATGAACTGGATCATCAACTACAGGCGAGGCTGAGCAGATCTTACAAGCCAGCTAGCAAGTATATGAACTGCTTCTTATCCCCATTGCTTGCAGTCGCTGCAAAACACTTGGGCTTCTTGGCAGGCTCCATACTGGCTGTGCTCATAGCACTCACAGTCTACGATGAAGATGTGTTGGCAGTAGAACACGTGCTAAGCACTGTCACGCTGCTAGGAATTGTAGTAACCATCTGCAGGTCAGATTAATTGCATGGGGACTTGTTGAGCTGACAGAGTGACATCTAGACAAAGGCAGGGTACTGTGAATATAGACATTTTACACATCGCCAGAGATAGGCTGTTAAAGAGAGAAGGCATAGGATATGTCTTAGTAAAACATATGGCATAGGCAGAACAGAAATATTTTTAATAACCGAAAATGTCAGTGACTGATAATGTGTATGTGATGGGAGTTGTACAAAATGTGAATAATTGTTGCATGTTCTATTGCTGCTTCTCATACATTATTGTTGCTGCCCTTCAGGTCCTTCATTCCTGACCAACACTTGGTGTTCTGTCCAGAGCAGCTTATGAAGGTGATTCTGGCACATATTCATTATATGCCGGACCACTGGCAGCGCAATGCTCACCGTTCAGAGACACGAGGAGAGTTTGCACAGCTCTTTCAGTATAAGGCGGTGAGTGACCATACTGAGCATGCCTTTCAATTGACTTCTCTTTTCAAATTTACTTTGTTCTCTTGGTATCCTTATTGAAAAGCATACCTAGGTAGGCTCAGGTGCAGCAGTGTACTGCTGAGAGCAAGCAGGAAATTGGTGGCCAAGTCATTGGCTTACAACATGTGTTCAGCTAGCTCCCAGTAGTGCATTACTGTTCTGGAGCTGACTTTACCTATTTGCTGAACCCCTTTGCAGGGTTTAACACATAGTTATATATGAGCAACAGTACAATAGTAAAATGTACCAACACATTTAGAGCATTTTTGTTTTGAATTTTTATGTCCCTTAAGTTTTATTGGATAGCACATAGATTCTCACTACAAATATTATCTATACAAAAAAACACATTCAACTCTAGGTAAATGGCCACACCATACAACCTGGGCAGAGGAACATAGGATCACAACAGAAAATATTTAATCTCAAGGACGTTAAGTCATTCTTCTGTATGCATAGTATATTTATCAGAAATTACTGCTCTGTAAAAGATCTACATACAAAATACATTTAAAAATTATTTAAAGCGGTTATTTATTAGCAAAATGTTGATTTGCTTTGCAGTTTGTGGAAAAACACCTTACAACTCTTATCACCTTTGCTTTTGCCAGTTAGGGACAGATATAAATAAACCCCAACACTGAACATAAACAATCAGTGTCCATGATGTTGTACGGACAGGGTTCACAATCCTATAGGATGTTTTCCATCCTCTCTAAGGCAGTGGATAAATCACAGGATAATAAAAATAAGGTTTATATTAAACTGTGGTATACATTTTCCTTCCCTCAGGTATTTATCTTAGAAGAACTCCTTAGTCCACTCCTAACACCTCTTGTTCTGATTTTCCGTCTGCGCCCCAAGTCATTGGAGATCATTGACTTTTTCCGAAACTTCACAGTGGAGGTAGTGGGAGTCGGAGACACATGTTCTTTTGCACAAATGGATGTTCGTCAGCACGGTCATCCTGCGGTAAGATCTGGTCAAACAAAAAAGCACTAAAGTCATATTATTCATGTTAAGAATATAAAAGTATTGCTGCCTCTACAAAAGAGAAATCCTGAAACCTTGGCAGCACCAATAGAATACAATGTACCTGCTCAACCATTAGAAATATCATTACACCAGTTTTGGGGGAGAAATAATCAAATTATCTATTTACATTTTAGTAATAAACTAGTTGAACAGGGGTGTTGTAAATGTAAAGTTAGCCATAATGCCATCTTGTGCTTACAAAACAGTGCATAATAAGGAAACAGGTTGACAACTACTGTAATAGTTTTCTATAGCCATATATTATATAATTAGGTGTTTGTACAAAGGCTGATTAATCCCAGGCCGAGAGCAGAAATGTGAAGGAAAGCAGCCTGCTAAGAATGAGTCATCTCATCTATACTATAATTGCGTTTGTAACGCGTCCATTGCCAGTTGCGCATGCATCCTCAAAGGAATGTTGGCTGCACGCGCAGCCAAAAGAATCCACCTGGATGCAGTGTAGGCAAACCTGAAGCCTTAAAAAGAAAAAACACGCAACCACCCGCACGAAATAACTAAAAAACACTTAACCGCACGCAAGAAATAAAAATAAAAACACGTAACCGCCCACACGAAGTATAACAAAAAAACCTAACCTCCCGCACAAAGTACGACAAACACCTAAACCGTCAACACCCACATCGCAAAATAATAAAGTAATTAACCCCTAATCCGCAAATAACATAATTCAAATATTATCCCCTTAACCTCTACCCACATCGCAATAAACCTAATTATTATTATATAATTACTATTAACCCCTAACCCGCCAAGCCACCACATCACAATAACCCTAATTTACCTATTAACCCCTAAACCCCCACATCACAATAACCCTATGTAACCTATTAACCCCTAAACCGCCAAACCCCCACATCGCAATAACCCTAATAAACCTATTAACCTAACGCGCCCTAAAATAACCCCAATTACTACTAAATTACAAAAAATAAAAAAGTCTAACATTACAGAAAAAAATAAACAACATTAACAAAAATATTTTTTTTATACCTAATCCCTATGAAAATAAAAAAGCCCCCCCCCCCCAAATAAAAACACCCCCTAATCTAAACTACCAATAGCCCTTAAAAGGGCCTTTTGTAGGGCATTGCCTTAAAGGGACATGAAAACCAAAAAATTTGATTCAGATATAGAATACAATTTTAAACAACTTTCTAATTTGCTTCTATTATCTAATGTGTTTAATTTTCTTGGTATCATTTGTTGAAGGAGCAGCAATGCACTACCGGTTTCTAATTGAAGACATGGGTGAGCCAATCACAATCTGAATTTATATGCAGTGACCAATCAGCAGCTAGAATCTAGGTTCTTTGCTTCTCCTGAGCTTGCCAAGATAAACCTTTCAGCAAAGGATAACAAGAGCAGGAAGCAAATTAAATAATAGAAGAAAATTAGAAAGTTGTTTAAAATTGTATTCTCTATTAAATCATGAAAGAAAAATGTTGGGTTTAATGTCCCTTTAAGTTAAACAGCTCTTTTACCTCTAAAAATACTAAGTCCCCCCTAACAGTAAAAACCACCCACCCACCAAACCCCCCAAAATAAAAAGCCTAACACTAAAAAAAACTAAACTATCCATTGCCATTTGTATGGGCATTGCCCTTAACCCCTTAAAGGGACATGAAGCCCAAAAAATGTATTTCATGATTCAGATAGATGATGCAATTTTAAACAACTTTCTAATTTACTTCTATTATCTAATTTGTTTCCTTCTCTTGTTATCCTAGGCTGAAATATTTATCTAGGCAAGCTCAGAAGCAGCAAAGAACCTAGATTATCGCCGCTGATTGGTGTGTGTGTGTGTGTGTATGTGTATATTGGTGGCTGTGTGTGTGTATGTGTATATATATAATGTGTGTGTGTGTGTATGTGTATATATATATGT
Organism: Bombina bombina; assembly: GCF_027579735.1. NCBI lineage: Eukaryota > Metazoa > Chordata > Amphibia > Anura > Bombinatoridae > Bombina > Bombina bombina. The sequence goes on from NC_069499.1 coordinate 353,735,723, forward strand.
GTATGTATGTGTATGTATATGTATATATATATATATATATATATATATATATATACATATATAGATTGTCATTGGCTCACCCATGTGCTCAGTTAGAAACCAGTAGTGCATTGCTACTCATTCAACAAATGATACAAAGGGAATGAAACAAATTAGATAATAGAAGTAAATTAGAAAGTTGTTTAAAATTGTATTCTCTATCTAAATCATGAAAGAAATTTTTTGGCTTTCATGTCCCTTTAAGGACCACAGCACTTTTCCATTTTCTGTCCGTTTGGGACCAAGGCTATTTCTGCAGTGTTTGTGTTTAGCTGTAATTTTCCTCTTACTCATTTACTGTACCCACACATATTATCTTTAGAAAGTCCATTTTATGGCAAGAAAAACAGTATATATCATTATTTTCATCATATCTTATAATTTTACTATAAAAAATGGAAAAAAAACACACTTTTTCTAACTTTGGCCCCCAAAATCTGTTACACATCTACAACCACCAAAAAACACCCATGCTAAATAGTTTCTAAATTTTGTCCTGAGTTTAGAAATAACCAATGTTTACATGTTATTTGCTTTTTTTGCAAGTTATAGGGCAATAAATACAAGTAGCACTTTGCTATTTCCAAACCACTTTTCTCCAACATAGGTGTGTCCGGTCCACGGCATCATCCTTACTTGTGGGATATTCTCTTCCCCAACAGGAAATGGCAAAGAGCCCAGCAAAGCTGGTCACATGATCCCTCCTAGGCTCCGCCTACCCCAGTCATTCTCTTTGCCGTTGTACAGGCAACATCTCCACGGAGATGGCTTAGAGTTTTTTAGTGTTTAACTGTAGTTTTTCATTATTCAATCAAGAGTTTGTTATTTTTAAATAGTGCTGGTACGTACTATTTACTCAGAAACAGAAAAGAGATGAAGAATTCTGTTTGTATGAGGAAAATGATTTTAGCAACCGTAACTAAAATCCATGGCTGTTCCACACAGGACTGTTGAGAGCAATTAACTTCAGTTGGGGGAACAGTTTGCAGTCCCTTGCTGCTTGAGGTATGACACATTCTAACAAGACGATGTAATGCTGGAAGCTGTCATTTTCCCTATGGGATCCGGTAAGCCATGTTTATTACGATTGTAAATAAGGGCTTCACAAGGGCTTATTTAAACTGTAGACTTTTTCTGGGCTAAATCGATTGATTATTAACACATATTTAGCCTTGAGGAATCATTTTATCTGGGTATTTTGATATAATAATATCGGCAGGCACTGTTTTAGACACCTTATTCTTTAGGGGCTTTCCCAAAGCATAGGCAGAGTCTCATTTTCGCGCCGGTGTTGCGCACTTGTTTTTGAGAGGCATGGCATGCAGTCGCATGTGAGAGGAGCTCTGATACTTATAAAAGACTTCTGAAGGCGTCATTTGGTATCGTATTCCCCTTTGGGTTTGGTTGGGTCTCAGCAAAGCAGATACCAGGGACTGTAAAGGGGTTTAAAGCTTAAAACGGCTCCGGTTCCGTTATTTTAAGGGTTAAAGCTTCCAAAATTGGTGTGCAATATTTCAAGGCTTTAAGACGCTGTGGTGAAAATTTGGTGAATTTTGAACAATTCCTTCATGTTTTTTCGCAATTGCAGTAATAAAGTGTGTTCAGTTTAAAATTTAAAGTGACAGTAACGGTTTTATTTTAAAACGTTTTTTGTACTTTCTGATCAAGTTTATGCCTGTTTAACATGTCTGAACTACCAGATAGACTGTGTTCTGAATTGTGGGGAAGCCAGAATTCCTATTCATTTAAATAAATGTGATTTATGTGATAATGACAATGATGCCCAAGATGATTCCTCAAGTGAGGGGAGTAAGCATGGTACTGCATCATTCCCTCCTTCGTCTACACGAGTCTTGCCACTCAGGAGGCCCCTAGTACATCTAGCGCGCCAATACTCCTTACTATGCAACAATTGACGGCTGTAATGGATAATTCTGTCAAAAACATTTTAGCCAAAATGAACCCTTGTCAGCGTAAGCGTGGCTGCTCTGTTTTAGTTACTGAAGAGCATGACGACGCTGATATTAATATCTCTGAAGGGCCCCTAACCCAATCTGAGGGGGCCAGGGAGGTTTTGTCTGAGGGAGAAATTACTGATTTAGGGAACATTTCTCAGCAGGCTGAATCTGATGTGATTACATTTAAATTTAAATTGGAACATCTCCGCATTTTGCTTAAGGAGGTATTATCCACTCTGGATGATTGTGAAAATTTAGTCATCCCAGAGAAACTATGTAAAATGGACAAGTTCCTAGAGGTGCCGGGGCTCCCAGAAGCTTTTCCTATACCCAAGCGGGTGGCGGACATTGTTAATAAAGAATGGGAAAGGCCCGGTATTCCTTTCGTCCCTCCCCCCATATTTAAAAAATTGTTTCCTATGGTCGACCCCAGAAAGGACTTATGGCAGTCAGTCCCCAAGGTCGAGGGAGCGGTTTCTACTTTAAACAAACGCACCACTATTCCCATAGAGGATAGTTGTGCTTTCAAAGATCCTATGGATAAAAAATTAGAAGGTTTGCTTAAAAAGATGTTTGTTCAGCAGGGTTACCTTCTACAACCCATTTCATGCATTGTCCCTGTCACTACTGCCGCATATTTCTGGTTTGATGAACTGCTTAAGGTGCTCGATAGTGACTCTCCTCCTTATGAGGAGATTATGGACAGAATCAATGCTCTCAAATTGGCTAATTCTTTCACTCTAGACGCCTCTTTGCAATTGGCTAAGTTAGCGGCTAAGAACTCTGGGTTTGCTATTGTGGCGCGCAGAGCGCTTTGGTTGAAATCTTGGTCGGCTGATGCATCTTCCAAGAACAAGCTACTAAACATTCCTTTCAAGGGGAAAACGTTGTTTGGTCCTGACTTGAAAGAGATTATCTCTGATATCACTGGGGGTAAGGGCCACGCCCTTCCTCAGGATCGGCCTTTCAAGGCAAAAAATAGACCTAATTTTCGCAGCCCAAGGTGCTACGTCCTCTAAGCAAGAGGGTAATACTTCTCAGGCCAAGCCAGCTTGGAGACCAATGCAAGGCTGGAACAAGGGAAAGCAGGCCAAGAAACCTGCCACTGCTACCAAGACAGCATGAAATATTGGCCCCCGATCCGGGACCGGATCTGGTGGGGGGCAGACTCTCTCTCTTCGCTCAGGCTTGGGCAAGAGATGTTCTGGATCCTTGGGCGCTAGAAATAGTCTCCCAGGGTTATCTTCTGGAATTCAAGGGACTTCCCCCAAGGGGAGGTTCCACAGGTCGCAGTTGTCTTCAGACCACATAAAAAGACAGGCGTTCTTACATTGTGTAGAAGACCTGTTAAAAATGGGAGTGATTCATCCTGTTCCATTAAGAGAACAAGGGATGGGGTTCTACTCCAATCTGTTCATAGTTCCCAAAAAAGAGGGAACGTTCAGACCAATCCTAGATCTCAAGATCTTAAACAAATTTCTCAAGGTCCCATCGTTCAAGATGGAAACCATTCGAACTATCCTTCCTTCCATCCAGGAAGGTCAATTCATGACCACGGTGGATTTAAAGGATGCGTATCTACATATTCCTATCCACAAGGAACATCATCGGTTCCTAAGGTTTGCATTCCTGGACAAACATTACCAGTTCGTGGCGCTTCCTTTCGGATTAGCCACTGCTCCAAGGATTTTCACAAAGGTACTAGGGTCCCTTCTAGCGGTGCTAAGACCAAGGGGCATTGCAGTAGTACCTTACCTGGACGACATTCTGATTCAAGCGTCGTCCCCTTCCTCAAGCAAAGGCTCACACGGACATTGTCCTGGCCTTTCTCAGATCTCACGGCTGGAAAGTGAACGTGGAAAAGAGTTCTCTATCCCCGTCAACAAGGGTTCCCTTCTTGGGACCAATTATAGACTCCTTAGAAATGAGGATCTTTCTAACAGAGGCCAGAAAAACAAAGCTTCTGGACTCTTGTCGGATACTTCATTCCGTTCCTCTTCCTTCCATAGCTCAGTGCATGGAAGTGATCGGGTTGATGGTGGCGGCGATGGACATAGTTCCTTTTGCGCGCATTCATCTAAGACCATTACAACTGTGCATGCTCAGTCAGTGGAATGGGGACTATACAGACTTGTCTCCGAAGATACAAGTAAATCAGAGGACCAGAGACTCACTCCGTTGGTGGCTGTCCCTGGACAATCTGTCTCAAGGGATGATGTTCCACAGACCAGAGTGGGTCATTGTCACGACCGACGCCAGTCTGATAGGCTGGGGCGCGGTCTGGGGATCCCTGAAAGCTCAGGGTCTTTGGTCTCGGGAAGAATCTCTTCTACCGATAAATATTCTGGAACTGAGAGCGATATTCAATGCTCTCCAGGCCTGGCCCCAGCTTGCGAGGACCAGGTTCATACGGTTTCAATCAGACAACATGACGACTGTTGCGTACATCAACCATCAGGGGGGAACAAGGAGTTCCCTAGCGATGGAAGAAGTAACCAAAATTATTCTTTGGGCGGAGTCTCACTCCTGCCACCTGTCTGCTATCCACATCCCAGGAGTGGAAAATTGGGAAGCGGATTTTCTGAGTCGGCAGACATTGCATCCGGGGGAGTGGGAACTCCATCCGGAAATCTTTGCCCAAGTCACTCACCTGTGGGGCATTCCAGACATGGATCTGATGGCCTCTCGTCAGAACTTCAAAGTTCCTTGCTACGGGGCCAGATCCAGGGATCCCAAGGCGGCTCTAGTGGATGCACTAGTAGCACCTTGGACCTTCAAACTAGCTTATGTGTTCCCGCCATTTCCTCTCATCCCCAGGCTGATAGCCAGGATCAAGCAGGAGAGGGCGTCGGTGATCTTGATAGCTCCTGCGTGGCCACGCAGGACTTGGTATGCAGATCTGGTGAATATGTCATCGGCTCCACCTTGGAAGCTACCTTTGAGACGAGACCTTCTTGTTCAGGGTCCCGTTCGAACATCCGAATCTGGTTTCACTCCAGCTGACTGCTTGGAGATTGAACGCTTGATTTTATCGAAGCGAGGATTCTCAGATTCTGTTATCGATACTCTTGTTCAGGCCAGAAAGCCTGTGACTAGAAAGATTTACCACAAAATTTGGAAAAAATATATCTGTTGGTGTGAATCTAAAGGATTCCCTTGGGACAAGGTTAAGATTCCTAGGATTCTATCCTTCCTTCAAGAAGGATTGGAAAAAGGATTATCTGCAAGTTCCCTGAAGGGACAGATTTCTGCCTTGTCGGTATTACTTCACAAAAAGCTGGCAGCTGTGCCAGATGTTCAAGCCTTTGTTCAGGCTCTGGTTAGAATCAAGCCTGTTTACAAACCTTTGACTCCTCCTTGGAGTCTCAATTTAGTTCTTTCAGTTCTTCAGGGGGTTCCGTTTGAACCCTTACATTCCGTTGATATTAAGTTATTATCTTGGAAAGTTTTGTTTTTAGTTGCGATTTCTTCTGCTAGAAGAGTCTCAGAATTATCTGCTCTGCAGTGTTCTCCTCCTTATCTGGTGTTCCATGCAGATAAGGTGGTTTTACGTACTAAACCTGGTTTTCTTCCAAAAGTTGTTTCTAACAAAAACATTAACCAGGAGATTATCGTACCTTCTCTGTGTCCAAAACCAGTTTCAAAGAAGGAACGTTTGTTGCACAATTTGGATGTTGTTCGCGCTCTAAAATTCTATTTAGATGCTACAAAGGATTTTAGACAAACATCTTCCTTGTTTGTTGTTTATTCAGGTAAAAGGAGAGGTCAAAAAGCAACTTCTACCTCTCTCTCTTTTTGATTAAAAGCATCATCAGATTGGCTTACGAGACTGCCGGACGGCAGCCTCCCGAAAGAATCACAGCTCATTCCACTAGGGCTGTGGCTTCCACATGGGCCTTCAAGAACGAGGCTTCTGTTGATCAGATATGTAGGGCAGCGACTTGGTCTTCACTGCACACTTTTACCAAATTTTACAAGTTTGATACTTTTGCTTCTTCTGAGGCTATTTTTGGGAGAAAGGTTTTGCAAGCCGTGGTGCCTTCCATTTAGGTGACCTGATTTGCTCCCTCCCTTCATCCGTGTCCTAAAGCTTTGGTATTGGTTCCCACAAGTAAGGATGATGCCGTGGACCGGACACACCTATGTTGGAGAAAACAGAATTTATGTTTACCTGATAAATTTCTTTCTCCAACGGTGTGTCCGGTCCACGGCCCGCCCTGGTTTTTTTTAATCAGGTCTGATATTTTATTTTCTTTAACTACAGTCACCACGGTACCATATGGTTTCTCCTATGCAAATATTCCTCCTTAACGTCGGTCGAATGACTGGGGTAGGCGGAGCCTAGGAGGGATCATGTGACCAGCTTTGCTGGGCTCTTTGCCATTTCCTGTTGGGGAAGAGAATATCCCACAAGTAAGGATGATGCCGTGGACCGGACACACCGTTGGAGAAAGAAATTTATCAGGTAAACATAAATTCTGTTTTTTTCAAAATTAGCGATAGTTACATTGGAACACTGATATCTGTCAGGAATCCCTGAATATCCATTGACATGTATATATTTTTTTTAGTAGACATCCCAAAGTATTGATCTAGGCCCATTTTGGTCTATTTCATGCCACCATTTAACTGCCAAATGCGATCAAATAAAAAAAATCGTTCACTTTTTCACAAATTTTGTCACAAACTTTAGGTTTCTCACTGAAATTATTTACAAACAGCTTGTGTAATTATGGCACAAATTGTTGTAAATGCTTCTCTGGGATCCCCTTTATTCAGAAATAGCATACTTAAATGGCCTTGGCTTTTTGGTAATTAGAAGGCCGCTAAATTCTGCTGCGCACCACACGTGTATTGTGCCCAGCAGTGAAGGGGTTAATTAGGTAGCTTGTAGGGAGCTTGCAGGGTTAATTTTAGCTTTAATGTAGAGATCAGCCTCCCACCTGACACATCCCACCCTCTGATCCCTCCCAAACAGCACCCTTCCTTCCCCCACCCCACAATTGTCCCTGCCATCTTAAGTACTGGCAGAAAGTCTGCCAATTCTAAAATAAAAGGTGTGTTTTTTTGTTTTGTTTTTTAAATATCTATTCAGCTATGATGGACCCCCCCCTTAGCCCCCAACCTCCCTAATCCCCCCAAAAAAGCTCTCTAACCCTCCCTCCGCTACCTATTTGCCGCCATCTTGGGTACTGGCAGCTGTCTGCCAGTTCTCAGTTTGCCCCCCAAAAAGTTTTTTTTATTTTTTAAATGATAGATGTTTCTGTAGTGTAGCTGCCTCCCCTCAATACCACCTCCCAGATCCTTTGATATTAATTTTTTACACTTTCCTTCTCACTCTTTGCACTTCAAGGATCATTGGTGGCAGTGGTTGCTGCGCGCGTGCGCCCCCGCAGGCCCCCCCGCACGCTCCCGGCACCCGGCGTGCACTTTGCACATACAGGAACCACCCACCCGCCTCCCTGCTAAGCAAACACACACCAACCAACGATCGGCACCATCGCTACCCGGTGCAAAGAGGGCCACAGTGTGTCTCTCTCTGCATCGGATGCTTGAAAAAGGGTATTGCAGGATGCCTCGATATCGAGGCATCACTGCAATACCCTGAGAGCTGCTGGAAGTGATCGCAATCGCTTCCAGCACTCAATTAGACCAAGGACGTAACAGGTATGTCCATTGTCACTAACTGGCAGTTTTTGCAGGACGTACCTGGTACGTCCTTGGTCGTTTAGGGGTTAAAAGGGCAATCAGCTCTTTTTCAAGCCCAAAAAACCCTAATCTAAAAAAAACACCCCAAAAATTAAAAAAGCCTAAACCCAAAATAATTTTTTTTACTACAAATAGGTACTCACTGTTCCTAAAGTCCGGCGGAGAAGGTCTTCTTCCAGACGGTATCCATTATCTTCTATCTTCATCCAGCGCAGAGCGGAGGTGTGGAGCTGTGTTCCCAATGCCTGGATCCTCAACGGCGGTGGTCCTCAGCGGCGTGGAGGCTCCTCTTCATGCGATCGTCCGTTGCACACTGAAGATTAAATGCAAGGTACCCCATATTTATTGGGGTACCTTGCATTCCTATTGGCTGAAATTTTGAGATCAGCCAATAGGATGAGAGCTACTGAAATCTATTTGGCTGATTTGAACAGCCAATAGGATTTCAGTAGCTCTAATCTTATTGGCTGATTTCAAAATTTCAGCCTATAGGAATGCAATATACCCCAAATTGATTGCAGTACCTTGCATTCAATCTTCAGTGTACGACGGACATCGGTTGAAGAGGAACCTCCATGCCGCCGAGGAGTGTCACCGCCGCCGCCATTGAGGATTTCAGACATCGGGAACACAGCTCCGCACCTCCGCTCCATGCCGCATTCACTCCGGATGAAGATATAAGATGATGGATCCGTCTGGAAGAAGACCTCCGTCAGACTTCAGGAACAGTGAGTACCTATTTGGGGCTTAGGTTTAGGCTTTTTTATTTAAATTTTTGGGGTGTTTTTTTTTTTTTTAAGATTAGGGTTTTTTGTGGTTTGCCTTTTTAAGGGCAGTAAAAGAGCTGAATGCCCTTTTAAGGGCAATGCCCATACAAATGCCCCTTAAAGGGACATGAAACCCACTTTTTTCTTTCATGATTTAGAAAGAGAATGCAGTTTTTAACATCTTTCTAATTCACTTCTATTATCTCATTTGTTTTATTCTCTTGATATTATTTGCTGAAAAGCATATCTAAATATGCTCAGTAGCTGCTGATTGGTTGCTGCACATAGAAGCCTTGTGTGATTGGCTCACCCATGTGCATTGTTTTTTCTTCAACTAAGAATATCCAAAAAATGAAGCAAAATAAATAATAGAAGTAAATTGTAATGTTGTTTAAATTTGTATTCTCTATCTGAATCGTGAAAGAAATATTTTGGGTTTAGTGGCCTTTTAAGGGGCAATGGATAGCTTAGTTTTTTTAGTGTTAGTTTTTTATTTTGGTGGGTTTGTTGGGTGTCTTTTTTTTACTGTTAGGGGGGACTTAGTATTTTTTAGAGGTAAAAGAGTTGTTTAACCTAGGGCTATGCCCTACAAAAGGCCCTTTTAAGGGCTATTGGTAGTTTAGTATTAGATTAGTTTTTTTTTTATTTTGGGACAATTTTTTATATTTTTATAGGCGTATTAGTTTAGGTTTCATTTTTTTTATTTTGGATAGCTTTCTTTATTTTTTTCTATAATTTTACTTTTTTATTTTTTGTAACTTTAGTTTGGGGGTCTGGGCAGGCTTATCTCCTAGTAGTATGAATAAAACTCTTCTTTCCTATTGGCCTTAAACAGAAACTCTAAATACTAAACTGCATCTAACTATTATTCTGATTACTCGCACGTTATGATTAATATAATACAATTTTATAATCCTATTTTAATATGCTGCATATATGATGTGTATAACTATGTGACTGATGTATTTACTTTCATTTGTATTGCATTGACACAATGCTTCTCTTCAAACAGTGGATGTCTGCAGGGAAGACAGAGGCATCTGTTTATCAGCAAGCAGAGGATGGAAAAACCGAGCTCTCTCTAATGCATTTTGCAATCACTAACCCTCGCTGGCAACCCCCACGCGAGTGCTCGGCTTTCCTGAGCCAACTGAGAGAGCGAGTACAGCGAGATAGCACTGGATCCACATCTAAAAAAGCAGGACTTACCCATCTACTGCACTGCTCTGGCCTTTCCATACAATCAGATACCGAGGTGTGGATAATTCACTTCCTGTTGCGCATTGTAAATCTCAGTGATATCCATAGCAACTAATTAATCTTGTTTTAGGGAACACATGCCCAAATAGTTTTGTAATTTGAGGCCCCAAATGTTTAGATGTCTTTTTAACACAGTGCCAATAGTTTTATAAAGATACACCCTTCTCTGTCATCTTTTGTTAAAGCTTTTGTTATTTTCACAAGGCATCTAATTTCTTTTTTTCAGCCCCACAGTTTGATGGCAAACATGTTCTCAGAGATATCACCTATGGGTCTCCCATCTCAGTCTAATGTTCCTTGTTCTGCTCATGTCTCTGCTGCATCTGAGGTCGCCTCTGCCTTGCGCTCCTTGTCACCACTACAGTCTTGTAACCTAGCACAGAGTGGAGCAGGGTGAGAAATTGGCCACAACTTCAGCTTATTAAATTGCAAGCACACAAATGTTAAACATCAAAACCATAAGAACATTTTTATCCAAGCTTATAGGTGTTTTCAGTATTTATGATAATGACAATTAGAGTAAAAACAGTATTTTCCTCATAACTAGCATTGGTATGTTTATCATACCTTGTGTAACTTTCTTAGAATATACATTTTCTGATTTTAAAAAAAATGACCCGTTGTACAATCCTGATCTCAGCCACAGTACACAGATGTATTCCCTTTTACACACTATTGTTTCTTTGTTTGACCTTCAATGTTCAAGTTATTTCTTAATTAATTAATTTTATTAAATGAATGAAAAACATGTTTACTGTTTTAGATGTATTTACATTTTAAAGGCATACCCTTTATCTCATCAACATGTAGTGCAGAGTACAGGACTAATAGCTTTAGCAGCAGTGTCTGGGAGGGGCCCATGAATAGCGGTACCCTGTCTGAGTATGCATCAACTGAGATGAGCCTGCATGCACTGTACATGCACGAAGTAAGTACTTGTTTGCTGACCCTTTTTTGAGTAGTCTTAATTTAGGACTTAAATATTTATAATAACTCTGAAAGATACATTTGAATTATAGAAAATATTTGAAGCACTATGATATACATTTTGTTGCAGTTGAAAAACATTTCATTTTATTTTTATTTAGGATTGTGTCTTAAATAAGTTTTTCAAAAATACTCTAATCTGTGCATAAACTAAGTATATGAGGCTAGTCTTTTTTTATTTATTTAGAGAATCATCTTATTGAGTACTATTCAAAGTATATGTGTGTGTTAACCAACCTTTTCTTTCCTTTGACATGGAGAGTTCACAACATCATTCCAATTACTAGTGGGATATTCAACTCCTGGCCAGCAGGAGGAGGCAAAGAGCACCCCAGCAAAGCAGTTAAGTGTAACTTCCCAGTCATTCTCTTTGCCTCTGTCAATAGAGGTTGTACAAAGTTGGTGTCTGAAGAAATTAATCTTTTTATGGGTACTTTTCCCTGCATGCAGGATTCTGTAGTGGTGTCTTTTAGCAGTTAAAAGGCGGCGAGGAAGTATTTGCTTTACTTTTAACACTTTGTAGAAAGCCAGAGTTGGTTACTCTGTTCTTTCTTTTCTACCCAGGTCCCTGTTGGTGAGCTGATGAAGCCGACTACACCTGGAGGTGCTCTCTCTGCTCTACAGCAGAAGACCGTGGAGGGTAAGTCCTTTTTATATTTCTTATATTCCCTTCCCTTGGCAGAGAAGTTGTTACTGTCATCAGGGACAGGATGGACGGTTAACGTTGACCAGCTGGCACCTTCCATTGCCCTAAATATGGGTCTGGGGATATCAGTGATTTAAGAGCAATCTGAATCTATCCGACATCTCCTTAACAGGATCGGGTTCCCCCATTAAAGTCTTTTTATTAGTGGGGAAACTTTTATATGGAGTATATACAGTTAACTCCATTACACTTTTCACTCCGTTCCTCTTTTTGCAGCAGCGGCACCTCTGGACATAATGACAGGAGAATGCTGCTGACTGTGTTATATTATTTGAGGAAATACTCCTATTGTGGGGTTGATTTATACATTCCCCCTCCTGCTAGAGCTTTTGTCGGCGTGACAGGTAGCCGATGCTCTTTTATCCTGCTTATTTATGCTGTTATTTGAGGATATGGAGCGTGTGACCATTCAACAGTTTATTATGCTATACTCCTATTGTGGGGTTGATTTATACATTCCCCTCCTGTTAGAGCCTTTGTCAGTGTGACAGGCAGCCGATGCTCTTTTGTCCTTCTTATTTGGATATTAATATTTAGCGATCTTTTCTAAGTATGTAACTTTTCTCTGCATGAAACAGCAGATAGTTACGCAGCCGAGAATAGATTGGCGCCATTCGTCTTTTCCCCTCTGTAGCGCCTCACAGGGAGATAGCGCAGACAGAATAGTGGACAGTGTATCTATTCTCTCTTCATGAGCGATAGCATCACGGTTTTTCAGAAACGCTGTATGAGGGAATTATTTTTCTTTCTAATGCACTTTTATGTTTAATATGGCGACGCCAGTTTTTTTTCATGACAGTTAGGCTGTAGTCATGGCAGCTTGTGTTGCGATGTCATTTGATCGTGTCACTCATTGCAGCTCTTAAGTCTTCTCACTGCAATGTGATGTTGAGACTTTGCTTTTCCCTAGATGTATTAGAACAGCGGAGAAACTGTTTTTACACAATGATGTTTCTAGTGGATTTTATCAGTTCACTCTAGAGTGCAATGAGAAATGTTCGTTTAATCTTAACGATCTTTAGATATAAATGGGGGCTGGGAAATGCTGAATGTCAGTTTGTCCGCCTTTTAATTTCCTGCCCTCATTAGTATTTTACATGGCATGAAGGAATATATGACTCTTTTATATATGTCATGGTGCATTGCCGCCATCTGGTGGCAGTTCAGTAAAGGATAATCACATTTTTAACTCGGCTAGATTACGAGTTTTGAGCGCTATATGGATTTTAACGACCGCCACAAAAGCAGCTTTATTTCACCTCCCTATAGTGCTGCTATAACAAGTTTTAAAAAAGCAGGCTTGTGCGGGCTAAATGGTTGCGTTGAGCTCCATACCGCACCGAAATCAAGCGCTGCTTTGACGTGCTCGTGCACGATTTCCCCATAGACATCAATGGGGAGAGCCAGCAAAAAAAAAGCCTTACACCTGCGATCGCGGAATGAAAATCTCCGTAACGCAGCCCCATTGATGTCTATGGGGAAATAAAAAGTTAAGTTTAACCCTAAAAACAAACGGAAGAAGGCGTTTCAATGGTGCAGTATGTTACAACAAAATAAATTCAAATCAAACCCAAAAACACCCTCTCTATAAGTAGGTACTCACAAAGAGAGCGCTTTATGGTACAGTGCTATTCAAACAGGCTGGATAGATCAGAGCCCACCAGCTAGCTCCCACAGGATTCAGTGTATCCTTAGTCTTGTAATGATGGAAAGGAAGACAGGGGAGGGGGGCAAAATACTCCAATAGTGCAGATGGTCACTTTTAAAATTCAATGCTCCCAATAATAATTCCCCGCTGGCTCACTCCAGAACACAGGAACCACGGTCCACAGAAGGAATAAATCCCTCAAATAAAGCTCACAAACCATATAAAATAAATATCCCAAAGTATGGGATATATTTTAGTAAAAGATAAGTTAAAATCAATACAATAAAACTGCTACGCGTTTCAAGGTGCTAGTGGCACCCTTTCGTCAGGCAGTGATAAGTGAGCTATACAATAAACAACTTATATATATATATATAATATATATATATATATATATATATATATATATATATATATATATATATATATATAGCATAACAATATACAATAATTAGAATTACATTAGATACACATGTTGGAATCAAGACACGGATGGTCTATAGCTGATTAGAGACAACACAAGAAAAACTTGGTACACTCCCCCCTTCACAGGCACAGATTGATAAAAGATATAAATATATCTATTGCCTCTACATAAGACCATACACCGATCATAATCAATGAATAAAATATTGGCAGTGTTTACAAAAAAATCCAAACATCCTGATATGGGGAAAGAGTGCACAAAACAGTCACAATTATCTAATGATAGCCATTGCAAATTCCCCTATTACAAGATGTTTAAGTTAAAGGATCAAAAATGTAGACAAAAGTAAAGCAAATTGTTCCCCATTTCAGCAGCCATCCATATTATTAATTTCATCAGCCAATAGGATTAGAGCTGCTAAAATCCTATTGGCTGTTCCAATCAGCCAATAGGATGAGAGCTCAATCCTTTTGGCTGATTGGAACAGCCAATAGGATTTTAGCAGCTCTAATCCTATTGGCTGATTGAAATCTTTCAGCCAATAGAAATGCAAGGGACGCCATCTTGGATGACGTCACTTGCATTGAAGTTCCAGTGTACGGCGAAGACCGTATGAAGAGGATGCTCCACACCGGATGGATGAAGAAAGAAGATGCCGTCTGAATGAAGACTTGTTGCCTCCTGGATGAGGACTTCGCCGGCTGGATGAAGATCAAAGAGGCCGAATGGATGAAGAGATTCTTGCCACATGGATGATGACTTTGCCGGCTGGATGGATGCTTCAAGCGGGACTTCAATTACTGTAAGTGGATCGTCGGAGGTTAGTGTTAGGTTTTTTTAAGGGTTTTTGGGTGGGTTTTATTTTTAGTTTAGGGTCTGGGCATGTAAAAGAGCTAAATGCCCTTTTAAGGGCAATGCCCATACAAATGCCCTTTTCAGGGCAATGGGGAGCTTAGGTTTTTTTTAGATAGTTATTTTATTTGGGGGGTTGGTTGTGGGGGTGGTGGGTTTTACTGTTGGGAGGGGGTGTTTGTATTTTTTTTTACAGGTAAAAGAGCTGTTATCTTTGGGGAAATGCCCCATAAAAGGCCCTTTTTAAGGGCCATTGGTAGTTTATTGTAGGCTAGGTTTTTTTTTTATTTTGGGGGGGCTTTTTTTTAAATTTTGATAGGGCTATTAGATTAGTTGTAATTCTTTTTTATTTTTGATAATTTTTTTCTTATTTTTCTAATTTAGTGTTTTGTTTTTTTTGTAATTTTTTTTTGTAATTAGATACTTTTTGTAATTTTTAGAGTAGTGTTAGGATTTTTTTAATGTGTAGTTTAGTTTAATTTAATTGGTAGTTAGTTTAATTGTAGTTTAATAATTATCTTAGTTTAATTGTTAGTTTAAAATTAATTTAATTTGACAGGTAAGTTTTAATTTAATTTAAGATAGGGAAATTGTAATTTTAATATAAAGTTGGGGGGGCGTTTGGTTTAGGGATTAATAGTTTATTTTAATATATTTCGTTGTGGGGCCTTTCGGTTTAGGGGTTAATAGTTTATTTAAGTATATTTTGTTGGGGGGGCTTGCGGTTTAGCGGTTAATAGGTTTATTATAGCAGCGGTGTGAGCGGACGGCAGATTAGGGGTTAATTATATTTAAATAGTGTTTGCGATGCGGGAGGGTGGCGGTTTAGGGGTTAATAGGTTTATTATAGTGGCCACGATATCAGGGAGCGCGGCGGCATAAGGGTTAATACATTTTAATAGTGGCGGCGATGTCCGGAGCGGCAGATTAGGGGTTAATACATTTATTATAGTGTTTGCGATGCGGAAGGGCCTCGGTTTAGGGGTTAGTAGGTAGTTTATGGGTGTTAGTGTACTTTTTAACACTTTAGTCATGAGTTTTATGGTACAGCTTTGTAACGTAAAACTCATAACTACTGACTTTAGATGGCGTTACGGATCTTGTGGTTATAGAGTGTACCTCTCACTTTTTGGCCTCCCAGGCAAACTCGTAATACCAGCGCTATGGGAGTCCCATTGAAAAAGGACTTTTTTAAAAGTGCGGTACTGACGTTGCGTGCCGGGCTAAAAGGTGTGCGGTACACCTATACCCACAAGACTTGTGCGTTAGGGAAAATGAAGCTTTATGGGCCATAACGCTGCTTTTTCAATCATAAAGCCAAACTCGTAATCTAGCTGACTGTTTTTTATGTGTATTCCTTTTGCATGGTTTTTTTTTCATATGGAAATTGATACGCTATGGGTTGCATGTCAAAGTTTTACTATTGCATCTCATTTATTTGCTATTTTTATCATCCTAGCGTATATATAAATGCATAATATGTTACCCTGTCTGGTATAGGGGTTCCATGTATTATTCGCCCTCATATTGAGGGGACTTTCATGAGCTTTTCATATATTCTATTTTATATATGGGGAATTCTTTTTCATCATAGATTATTTTATGTATCATAATCTATTTCTAGGTTTTATTATGTCATGCATTTATAATTTCCCTCTTTTGGAGGGATACTTGCTGACTATGTTATGACATGTATAGTTCATGTCTCCTAGTTGGTGTGTTTTTTATCCATATTGTATTTGTCTCTATTTTATTATAGATATACAATATTATATTCTCCTTCAGATTTCTGTTAGCTTTCTTGTTATCCTATGTTGCCTTAGGGACCTTTTCTTTCATAGAGGTCCCGGTCTGGCTGAATTTTTTTTCAAGTGGTAGGAGTCCTATCCCTCGGGAGGTCTCAGCCTTGGAGTAGGAGTTTTGCAATCTACGTTCTTTCCTAGCCAGCTATAGTAGCCTGATGGTTAGCTTAGCTGTCTAGCAAGGGTTTGCTGTTTTAAACTAGCTGCAGCTACTTACACCTTGAATGTGTGTGCGCAAGCTGTTTTCTGTTTCTCTTAGAGGCAGGTCTTGGATTATTTAGGGAGCTGACTGTTCTATTTTCCTTCAGGCTTGGATCTACGTTGTACAAGATCATTGGACCATGGAAATAGTATTCCAAAGATAGAAATTTGGGTTCTAGTCTTGTCTCCCTTAGGTTATCTGCAATCCAGGTAAAGAGGTCTTTTTAAGCTGCGTAAAGGACCTATTTTTCCCTGGGAGTGATTGTTCCAGTTCCCGTGGTGGAACAGGGTCATGCATTCCTTTCCCAATAGAAGAGGAAATTTTTCATTCCATTCTAGACCTGGAGTGTCTCAAAAGATTCCTCAAGGTTATGTCCTTCAAAATGGAATCTATTTGTTTCATCCTATCCTTGGTTTTGGGAGGTTAGTTTTTGAATATCATATTTCAGAAGGATGCGTATCTGAATGTTCCCTTTTTCAGGGAACATCATTAATTCCTTCGGTTTGCATATCTGGACAAACATTTCCAGTTTGTTACCGATCCCTTTGGTCTTGCCACAGCTCCTCCAATCTTTCCAAAGGTCCTAGGGGTCGTTTTGGTGGTGGTCAGATCTCAGGTAATAGCGGTGGCATCTTATCTGGGCGACATCTTGGTTCAAGTGCCATCTTTTCAATTTGCAGAATCTCATACAGAGTTGTTGTCTATCCTTCTTTCCAAAGGGTGGAAGTGTATCTGTAGACAAGTTCCCTAGTACCAGTCACAGGGTGTGTTTTCTTGGGAACGATTCTAGATTCTCTGTCCATGAAGATTTTTCTGACAGAGGTCAGAACATCCAAATTTCTCTTCAGTCCTCTGCCCATCCATCTGTGGCTCAGTGTATGTCAGTATTTGGTATGATGGTTACTTTCATGGACATCATTCCTTGGCTCGGTTTCATCTGGGATCACTGCAGTTATGCATGCTCAGAAGATGGAACAGAGACCACTTGGACCTATCTCAGAGGATAACTCTGGATCCCTTATCAAGAGATTCTCTATCTTGGTGGATCTCGCAGGACCATCTATCTCGGGGCACATACTTCCTGAGACCTTCCTGAGCGATTGTCTCCACGAACGCCAGCATGTTAGGCTGGGGAGCAGTTTGGGGCTCTTTAAAAGCTCAGGGTCTGTGGACTCAGGAAGAGTTTTCTCTGCCCATAAATCATCTTAGTGTTGAAAGAATCTCTGTAGCTGTTTTCTTAGAAATTGAACGTCTAGTCCTGTCTAGATGTGGTTTTCTGAGGCGGTCATTGATACTATGCCTCAGGCTCGTAATCCTGTTTCTCGCAGGATTTTCCATAATATATGGAGAAAAACCCTCTGACGCAGGAATTGAAAAACAGGATGGGAACCAGGAGACCCAGGTTCAGATCTGGGCTCGGCTGTGACACTGTCTGTGCCACTGGTACCTGTTGATTCCAAATTTTAAACATTATTGGTTTCTCCCTTCTTTTTCTACTATTTGAAAATGCGGAAGTCTCTGCATATCATGAAGACCTCATGATTTTAAGAATCTAGGATCTCTCCTGGAGTCGGGTGAGGATTCCCGGAATTTTTTCTTTTCATCAGGATGGCCTGGAGAAAGGTTGTCAGTCAGTACTCTGAAGGGTCAGATTTCTGCCCTGTCCTGTCCAGATTTACCAGTTGTTCAAGTTTTTTGTACAGGCCCTGGTCAGAATCGGGTCTCTGTTTAAACCTGTTGCTCCCCAGTGGAGCCTTGACATAGTGTTTTTAGAGTTTTTTGCAGCAGGCTCTGTTTGAGCCGATGCATGTTGTAGATATGAAGTCATTATCTGGGAAGAGTTTGATTTCTCCTTGCTTTTCCCCATGCCTTATTTTCATGCAGATAAAGCGGTCCTTCGTACTAAATTGGGATTTCTCCCTAAGGTGGTGTTGGATAGACATTTTTATCAGGAAATTGTTTGTTTTTCTTTCTTTTTGTCCTAATCCTTCTTCTCATAAGGATCGTCTTTTACATAACTTGGATGTTGTGCGTGCACTAATATTTTCCTTCAAGCTTCTAAAGGTTTTGGAAATCTTCTGCCCTGTTTGTTGCGTTCTCTGGAAAGCATAAGGGTCAGAAGGCTACTTTTTCTACTCTTTCCCTTGGTTAAGAAGTATGATTCGTTTTGCTTATGAGACTGCTGGTCAGCAGCCTCCTAAGAGAATTACGGCTCATTCCACTAGGGCTGTCTCCTGTTCTTGGGCTTTCAAAAATGAAGCTTCTGTGGAACAGATTTGCAAGGCGGCAACATAGTTCTCTGCCTTCTTTTTCTGAATTCTACAAATGTGATACTTTTTCCTCAGCTGAGGCTTCTTTTGGGAGGAAGGTTCTTCAAGTGGTGGTTCCTTCTGTTTAGGTCCTCCTGCGTTTTTTCTCCTTCCCTCTTCATTCCATGTCCTCTAGCTTGGGTATTGGTTCCCACTAGTAATTGGAATGACGTTGTGGACTCTCCTTGTCATAGGAAAGAAAACAAAATTTATGCTTACCTGATAAATTTCTTTCCTGACATGGAGAGTCCACGACCCCGCCCTCTTTTTAGATTATAATTTGGCAGTTTTTTTTAGTAAACCCTTAGGCACCTTTTCACCCTTGTGTTTCTTCTTTTTCCATTTTCCTTCGGCTGAATGACTGGGGATTATGGGTAAGGTAAGTTACACTTAACAGCTTTGCTGGGGTGCTCTTTGCCTCCTCCTACTGGCCAGTAGGAGTTAAATATCCCACTAGTAATTGGAATGACGTTGTGGACTCTCCATGTCCGGAAAGAAAGAAATTTATCAGGTAAGCATAAATTTTGTTTTTCTACAGCTGCATCAACAACATGCGCGTGTGGCATCTGGACGACACATTTGGCATCGGCAGGAAAGTGATGACAGTGGCGAGAGTGTGCATGGTGATGCCATTGTAAACACTACATCCAACATACCAACGTCTACCAGCTGCCCATCCCCTGCTTCCCTACTACATGAGGGCGGGCTTTCCCCACACAGATTCAGTGCCAGTACAGGTAGTTTGTTTCAGTACATAAAAATAGTGTTGGGTTTTTAGCAAATCCAGTAAATAATTCTACAGAATTTTGGGTACTTTTTTGCAGAATTTATTTTGATGTTTCTACTAGGTAGTCTATAAAGACCAAGGGGTAGATTTATTAAATGTCGGACTCGACATTGCTAAATGCTGACAGCATACACTGTCGGCATTTAACATTGCACAAGCATTTCTATTGAAATGCTTGTGCAATGCCGCCCCTTGCACATTAGCAGGTGGTGTCAATCATCCCGATCGTATCTGATTGGGATGATTGCTGTCCGCTACGAATGAGTTAAGGAGCAGCGGTCTTAGACTGCTGCTTCTTAATTTTGTTTCCGGCATGCCTGCTATAACCTACAAGATCTGTGAGGGATTTTTAAGACATTGATCAGAGATGACAAACCAGAAAATGCATTTTACGGATATATATATATATATATATATATATATATATATATATATATATATATATATATATATATATATATATATATATATATATATATATATATATATATTCTCTTACCTCTGGTATTCTTTTCTTAAAAGTGATGTCTTTTAGAATGTGATCATGTTTTAATTTTCTTCATGCTGTCAAATATGCTTTACCTACCTAAGATCTTGGATCCATGCAAAGATCAGCATCCTGCCTTGCTCGACAACCAATGGGAGGGTGGAGTGAGGATGCGCCATCTACCAGACTCCCAGAAACAGTGCCAGAGGAAGGATCTGAAGATGAGCTCCCACCCCAAGTTCAGAAGGTAATGTTTCTGATACCTATGGGTCTTTTAGCAGATATGGAAGGCTGCAAATTGTGTATTTTGTGCTTGCTTTATGTGATTCTGCCAAACACCATATATTTCCTTGCAGGTGTAAAAGCAGCCAACTTTTTTACAGAAGAGTGTGTCACAAAGTCACTAAAAACCACCTCATGACAAACTGGAAAGAAAAGTAGAGAAACCTGATGTGTGCATCCTTTTAGTATATGGTCATCTCAATTCCTTCCATGAATGTGTATGTTATGTTTATATATAAATATATATTTATACATGTATATCTGAGTGTCTTAAATTTTTGCTTGAATACTGATGTGGTTTTATACTTGGCAGCCAGATATAAAAAGAATAAAAAATAGATTTCCAGAATGTCCAAAGTGAGATTTGTGACAAGGATATACGTAGCACTGAGATACATATCCAAGTATCACTTATGACGTGATCTGAATCTGTTCTTCATAAGCACTGAACGTTTATGTAGGAGTGAATTCCTAAACTTTATAGCACCAAGAAATGCAGGCATGCATCCCATATGTTCCTTATGTTAACCTATCAGTGAGAATATCAGTGAGAATAAAACAAATTATGTTAGACAGAAAAAGGTGTCTTATTATAAACTACTGTGCAAAGCATTTAAATGAACATTGTACTATTGTTTTCTTTCTTCCATTTAAACAAAGGCATTGTTAAATGTTTTAGAATTTTTGTTTTTGGAAAAATGGGTGTTCCTATTCTTAATAAATATTTTTTTTCTTGTTGGGCATGTGGAGTATAATTCTCCTCCACCAATAGACCAATAGGGACAGTGAGCATTAACACAGCAGAAGCATTTGTGCACAAACGTGTATTTCCTTCTAGTTTAAATTTTTAAACTTTTTTTTTTATGCAAAATGTATACATTTGTGAGTACAATGTCCCTTTAAGGCTTGCAGAGTTGGTGCGGGTGAATAAAAAGCACTGCTAACCTGAGTGTTTGTGGAAGGATGTCCTGTCTGCTGAATTTCTCTGTGGTTATCTATGTACCTCTGACATCTGTTTAAGAAGGGATATTGCTTCTTGCAAGGTTTTGTATAAAAATGTATAGTGCATATTTTGTACAGTTGTGTAATTATGAATAAAAAACAACTTGTCTGTAACTTTTATAGAGCACTAAGTCTTTTTCAAAAAGTATCAGTTGAAAATCCATCAAAACATTCAGTTTATGCTAAACTCAGAGATTTAGGGTGGAATATACAAATACACTTTGAATAAACAAATCAGAAGCATTAAATGGCTGCCAGGCATACTTTTTCTTTTTTTTTTTTAATCTTTTTATCAATTAGAAAATGGGGAAAGAATTACATTACAACAACATAAAACAACTGTTACATCAACAAAATAAAGATTGTTCAACAAATAAAAAAATACATAACCAAAGTAATAAAAATGATTTAACCACATTCAACTACTTAACTTATAGACCTGTGTCTTGGGGAATCCATTTCTAGAAAAAAATATGAAACCTAAAAAGTGCAATAAACACACATGTGAATCATAAGAGTATTTATATTATGGGACTCTCTGGTCCTTCCATTAAGGGGAAAAAGTGCTATAAAGTCACACATATCAATTATCGGACTATCTGGCCCTTCAAGTGGGGGGGGAAAAATCTTTAAAAAACTAATATATAGGGGGTGGAGTTAACTCTGGAGCTAAACGGTCGCACATCACAACAGCTCCAGCTATATGTTATATAAAAAACAAGCTTGGCGACCGTTCAAGCCCAAATATTCCACCACTAATGAAAACTCATAAGCTCAGACTATCTTAAATTTAAAGACAGGAACAATAGATAGACAGCGCCTCACTGTCCTGGTGCCTATCTTGCTGATAAGAATCTTTGAGAGCGGCTATCTTCTAGCCCACGTGGAAACCAGTGTGCTGAACGAGATTGGCTAATGGCTAATTTATAGCCTTTGATAGAGGTACATACTGCAGAATCATAATATGGAAGCTGCAGCATACATCATAGAGGAGATCAGCAACCTTTTAGAGGACTGCCGTGCTATGTTTGAGCACACAGTCAAAATTGCGTCCCAACCGGCTGAAGCAACGTTTGAGGGACTTGATGCCTTTTGGAGTCATCCCCATGGCTACTTACAATAGCGGTGGCGCTCTGGGGCCCCAGCGCACACCACCTACTCGGCATGACATAGGGAATGATAGGGGAACAGAGTCTACAGGGGCAGCAACCCAAATAGATCGGAATTGCAAAATCTAAGGCAGAGAATCTACCCCATGTGCTACATACGGAGCATCAGATAGAATAATCTCCACCTTTCAAGCTATAAACTCGACTGCTGGGATACCTATAGCAAAGCTACGTCCTCAGTCAGCAAAAGAGTTACTTCTCAAGAGGAACTATCAGCTGGTGTCCTGCGGGTGGCAGCGAAATAGATCCGGAGCACTCCCTCATAGTGAACAAGCATGGGAAGAGAGAGACAGGATTCCCACAGCATTGCTTGGGACACATTGTTCAGGAGAGCTGCAGGAGAGATTGGAGAATCTATGCTTTGCTGCTTGGAGTCAGTATGCAAGGTTGCGGGCGCAATGTAATTATATGAGACGCTGGAGGGTAATATTTGCATGTAAAGCTGGTGTAGGCTAGTCTTACACAGACTGATAGGATTCCCTTACTACGGACCTAGCTTGATCTATCAGGTCAATCATTTAATGGTCATTCCTCACAACTATGCTATTTCATATTATATTGTTTAACGCTGGCAAAAGCGGCTTTTGTACATTGTATAATACTAGATGGAGTGATGATACTATTGAAAATGAAGATCCACAGATTTGAGACAACAAATAGTATCATCTGAGATTGGTAATTTGCCAGTTTTGTATTTGATGTTCTCTCTATTAATGAGTCATATACTCAAATGCTGTACTCTATTTAACCTTAAATACCCTAGCCATTTTGCAAGTAAAGTCCCATTGCTGTTTTATTATGTCAGCGTATCCTCTAGGTTCTGAACCCAAATCTATTCTTTGGGAAAGGCATCTTTATTTTCGGTATTGAACAATACTTTCTTTAACCTGTTGAGTGCTATTTTTATGGGTCTAGTTGTTAAGCATATTATATTGACCACAGTTAGCGTTTAGTTTTTAGTACTAGGTCTGATAGGATACCTTGGATCAGTCATACAGTTAAGCTCAATTATAGCACAAACTTAACAATTCACACCAACAAAAGATATGCGTAAATTGAAGTGGCTTTTGTATTGGGACATAGCATCACTCTTTTATCTATGCTATGGGACTTTCTGCGGCCAGGGCAATCAAACAAAGCTCCACAGATATATATATATATATATATATATATATATATATAAAACACGGAAGGGAACTGCACTCTCATACCGGACCGGGTACACATCCCATGACCCTGCAACATGCTCAGCCCTGGGTGCCACTGGCACTCACAGGAAGCTGTGCTGTCCCCAGAGCCACAAGCAGTTAACCCCAGACAGGTCTGGGTGCAAGAACCATAGGGAAAATTACAAAACAAATTAATACAACACACAGAGAAAACCCAGCACTCACTTACAAGCTCTCAGCTAAGATTTAAAAGCAAAAATGGAAAGGTTAGTCACCGCATCTGGCCAAATGGGACAAGCTCAGGTACCACGTCAAGGTCCTCTCCAATACCTGAGACCCTAAAACAGCCACACAATGCAAGCTTTCAAATCCAAACAAACTGAAAACAAGGGAAGGGTGCACAGGAATATGTAACCACCCTAGACATATACAAAACACGGAAGGGAACTGCACTCTCATACCGGACCGGGTACACATCCCATGACCCTGCAACATGCTCAGTCCTGGGTGCCACTGGCACTCACAGGAAGCTGTGCTGTCCCCAGAGCCACAAGCAGTTAACCCCAGACAGGTCTGGGTGCAAGAACCATAGGGAAAATTACAAAACAAATTAATACAACACACAGAGAAAACCCAGCACTCACTTACAAGCTCTCAGCTAAGATTTAAAAGCAAAAATGGAAAGGTTTTATATATATATATACTTGCAGAAATGATGGAGACCGCACTCATGGGACTTTAAACATACACCTCAGTGATATTTAATAACGTTATTAAATATCACCGAGGTGTATGTTTAAAGTCCCATGAGTGCGGTCTCCATCATTTCTGCAAGTGTATCTATTTATATGCACCGCACCTGGGCAGATGATTTAAACAAACGAGAGTGCTTGGTGACAAACATTTGGATATATATATATATATATATATCTTCATATACAGGTACACGTCCCGTACAAAGCTAAGCTAAGCCCCTATAGCCTACATATGCTAAATCTTTTGCTGCAACATATTTACATAAGCTATACGAGCAGTTAAAATAATTAGCAGTTAGTAAACACTATAGGTAAATTCTAATATTGGACCTCCTATCAACCTGCCACTAATAAATTTATCTTGTTATATCTACTGTAAACGCCCCCCTATATGTTATGGGTACCTTTAATGTATATCCTTTATAGCTGAGACACAGACATATGCATTCCACCTCTCTCTATTTGTTGACCCCACAATAAATGCAATTCCATTCTTTAAGATATCGAACCCTGTAAAATGAGCAACAAGCCTTCTGCAGCACGGTTGGCTCTGTTACCCCCCACGTGGCTTACGTGATAAACTAGGGAAAATATATCCCACAATGTTCTATATCCCCAAAGATTCTTATGTATGTTTAACCATAGAAGTAACTGATAAACCCTCCCCTAATCTTTACATTAAAATGTAGGTTTCTATCATATAAACCTATGTAAACCATATGAGCAATTTGTATAAACAGAAGATGAATACAACCACTTTGACTCTAACTTCAGCCATTCTCATAAGTATACATTAGCGGCAATCATTTGTACTATAACTGGTGTTTTAAGCTTGTTTTCTTCTTAAACGGGAAGAGTCCAAACCTGCATTCATTACTTTTGGGAATTCAGAACCTGGCCACCAGGAGGAGGCAAAGACACCCCAGCCAAATGCTTCAAATACCTCCCCCACTTCCCTCATCACCCAGTCATTCTTTGCCTTTCATCACAGGAGGTTGGCAGAGAAGTGTCAGAAGTTCGAGATCGTCTCTTATGGAGGGTAGTATTCTTCGAAATGGGACTGGCATTCGAAATGGGACCTGTCAGCCTCTCAGTGAGAGCATGGATGAAGGTTAGAGTACGGAGATGCAGGGAGAGTCTTTCTGCGAAACCATCCCGACTCATATTAACAGCTCCTTGACAATCAGTGTTGACGAGTTTCGCTGCATGCCTTTATTCCCTCAAGTCCATGTCAGATGCGAGGCTACTATCTGTCACACTTGAAGGGCCGTGTTCCTGTTCCACGGCGTAGATTCCGGTAAGATCGTTTCATTTTATTTCATTATGTGAATGTAATGTTAACGAGAGAAGGTAGGGTCCCAGTGGGACTCCTTTTATCTTAAAATAGAAATCATGGGTTAATATCTCCTGAGGGGGGTTATTCAACAGGGGGGACTTTTATCATGTTTGTTATGTGGTTCTATCTGTTAATGTGTAGCAATACATTGGCTCATACCTTTCAGAACATAAACGGCCTTATCATCAATTGGCGCAATCTCTTTAGATTTGCACGCTCTTTTTGTGACTGGCCCGGTGCACCTCGTGATCGGGTGCGGTTGCGTTGTTTTCCACTTCCGTATGCTGACTGTGTGGCGACAGAGAGAGTCTGCTTGTTGGTTGTCTGGTTCACAGGAGGTGGTGAGTGCCCCAGCCATTGGGAGTGTAAAAAGGGTGCCAGTTAGTGTTTGTCATTTTTGTAATCCCAAGATTATGGAGGATTCAGATTTTTTAGACACGGATGTGCGGAGAATGTGTCTTGTGATGAATATGAAATGGCCCGTGTTATCCATCAGTTATGTTCCGATTGCCGTTCTAGAGTACTCTCTTCTCCTGACTCAAGGACCTTAGAGTGCGTTGAGCCATCCGCCCCAGAGGATTTTATGTCCGGTGAGGAGCGTGCTCCAGAAACTTCCTTTGCTACGCAAGCAGGTGTCCCTATGGCCTTTACTCCTTCTCCGGAAGGTGGCTTGTTTCCTCCAGAGGATACAGCATGGTTCCGCATGGCCATATCTATGGCGTTGGCTCACTTATATCTCCCGAGTGAAATATTTTTAAGGTACTGTCCGTGTTCTGTCAACCAGGGCCTATCGGGCGTGGGATCGCCTGATTCAGTTAGGCCTTCTTGCTTCAGGGGACCCAACCTCGGGCCGGGGTCGTTTATCGATCCAGCGAGGGATGATTTTGCCTTCCGTTATAGGCTGGCACGTCTTTGTGTTCTACTAAGGCATGTTTTGGCGGTGCTAGAGGATTCCAGTCCTAGTGGGCTGAGGGATCCGAGGCCTTAGATGCTGGATGGCAAGCTGGGTTAGACTTTGGGAATGAAGCTAATCTCCTTGACGTCTGTTTTTTTTTTTCTTTTATGTATCGGTTCCAGGTCTGAGCTTGGGTGAATGGGGCCTCTGATCAGCTGATCCTGTTGGCGAACCCATTCACCTTGGGCGTTCACCCGCGGGTGCTGCCTTGCATTTATTTTTATCTTTATAGGATGTGCTTGATTTGTTTTAATAAGCTCACGTCTGATATAATTTCCGTTTTGGGAATGTTCTTTCTCTGGACCTGATACTTGCGATTTTGTGGTCGCATGGGGGCTTCCTCGGAAGTTACGCACTTTTGGTTAGGAACGAAGTTATGTTCTAATTCATATTATCGAACCTTCGGGTCGATTTTTTTTAGACCTTAGACAGTTTTGGGGTGTCCTTGTACCAGGCAGGTACTGGTTGGGCGCTATCTGCTGTTCCTTGGGTTCATGTCACCCTTGTGGTGCTGATTATCCTGTCAGATTCTGAATGTCACTTGGCCTATTGATATGGACTCCGGGCTCGGAGCTTACTACCTGATATGGGGCCTAGTGCGTAGATCCAATGCTTCTAGAGGAAGGTTGGGAGTTCAGATATAAGTTAGCCTTTTTAGGGGCCTACGGCCACTCCACCCTGAATGTGCCTGATCTCGGAAGCTGAGCAGGGTTGGGCCTGGGTAGTACTTTAATGGAATATCAGGTGCTACAATTTGCTTGAGTTATGTGACCAATTTTTTTCAAGACGTCATTGGGGTTCCTAAGGGTCCCTCGGGACTCGGAACCATAGTTTTCCACTCCTGTAGAGTTTGGAGATGTGAATGTCCTCCGGAGGTCTGGTATTCCGGGTGTTGGACAATTTCCATCTTCACAATTAATAGAGGAGCCAACTAGGAGTAAAGCTATATTGGATTTAGTGCTAGCAAACAATACAGATATAATATCAAACATAGAAGTCGAAGAACATTTGGGTAACAGTGATCATAACATGGTCACATTTGAAATCTCTTTTCATATGCAGTGTCTTAAAGGTTTAATTAAGACTTTTAACTTCAAAAAGGCAAATTTCAACGATTTAAGGAAATCATTAAATAATATAAGTTGGGACAATGTATTTTCTTATAAAAATACAGAGGATAAATGGATAATATTTAAAACTTTGTTAAATAAATATACATATCAACAAATACCATATGGTTATAAAAAAAAAAAAAAATCAAAGCCGTTGTGGATAAATAAAAATGTGTTAAGAGAAATTAGGAAAAAACGTAGGGCATTTAAATTATTCAAAGAAAATAATACAGACTCAACATACAATTTTTATAAGGAATGTAACAATGCATGCAAAAAAATCAAATTAGCCAAAATTGAAAATGAAAAATTAATTGCAAAGGATTCTAAGTCTAACCCTAAAAGGTTCTTTAAGTTCATAAATAGCAAAAAATATAAGAAGGATAATATAGGTACATTAAAATGCGTGGAGGGTAGCATGATAAATGACAGGGAGAAGGCTGAGGTACTAAACCAGTTTTTTTCTTCAGTATACACGAGAGGAACCATTGGATGATACTTTGGAACAAAATAGAACATGCCAGTCCATACCATTAACTGGGTTATGTTTAGAGGATATCAGGAAAAAGCTGGATAATATTAAGGTAAATAAAACTCTAAACCCAGATGGAATACACCCAAGGGTGTTAAAGGGACAGTCTAGGCCAAAATAAACTTTCATGATTCAGATAGAGCATGTAATTTTAAACAATTTTCCAATTTACTTTTATCACCAATTTTGCTTTGTTCCCTTGGTATTCTTAGTTCAAAGCTTAACCTAGGAGGTTCATATTCTAATTTCTTAGACCTTGAAGGCCACCTCTTTTCAGAATACATTTTAACAGTTTTTCACCACTAGAGGGTGTTAGTTCACATATTTCATATCATAGATAACACTGTGCTCGTGCACGTGAAGTTATCTGGGAGCAGGCACTGATTGGATAGACTGCAAGTCTGTCAAAAGAACTGAAATAAAGGGGCAGTTTGCAGAGGCTTAGATACAAGATAATCACAGAGGTTAAAAGTATATTAATATAACTGTGTTGGTTATGCAAAACTGGGGAATGGGTAATAAGGGGATTATCTATCTTTAAAAACAATAAGAATTCTGGTGTAGACTGTCCCTTTAAGGGAACTTAGCACTGTTATAGACAAACCTCTACTCTTCATTTTTCAAGACTCATTATCCTCATGCATGGTACCCCAGGATTCCCGCAAGCTGATGTGGTGTCACTCTTCAAAAAGGGAAGTAGGGATGATCCAGGAAGCTATAGACCAGTTAGTCTGACATCAATAGTGGGGAAGATATTTGAAGGGATTATAAAGGATTATATTGATGAGCATATTTGTGTAATCTAATTAGATTCTATGAGGAAGTAAGTAAAAATATAGATAAAGGGGAATCAGTTGATGTGATATACTTAGATTTTGCAAAGGCATTTGATACAGTGCCACATGAGAGATTAATGCACAAAATTAAGGGACTGGGAATTGCTGAAAATGTTAGCTCATGGATTAATAACTGGATAAAAGATAGGGAGCAACGAGTAGTAGTAAATGGATCATACTCAGATTGGACAAAGGTAATCAGTGGAGTCCCCCAGGGATCAGTACTGGGCCCCGTTCTTTTTAATATTTTTATAAATGACTTGGAGCAAGGATTAAATAGCGACATCTCTATTTTTGCAGATAATACAAAGTTAAGTAAGGTTATTAGGTCAGAGCAGGATGAACTTTCATTACAAAGGGATCTGCAAAAATTAGAAGTATGGGCAAGTAAATGGAAAATGAGATTTATTACAGAAAAAGGCAAGGTTCTACATTTTGGAAGTAAAAATAAGCAGGCAAAGTATTTTTTAAATGGGACAAGACTTAGCCAAACAGAGGAGGAAAGGGATTTGTAATACATAACAAGCTAAAGATGGGTGCACAATGCAGGGCAGCGGCTTCAAAGGCTAATAAGATACTAGCATGTATTAAAAGAGGCATTGATTCAAGGGAGGAAAGCATAATTCTGTCACTATATTAAGCCCTGGTAAGACCTCACCTTGAGTGCAGTTCTGCGGACCGATCGCAAAAAAAGATATTGCAGAACTAGAAAAAGTTCAGAGAAGAGCCCCAAAGCTAATAAGGGGATTGGAAAAATTAACCTATGAGGAGAGGCTAGCCAAACTGAGTCTGTTTTCTTTAGAAAAAAGGCACTTGATAGGTGACATGATTACTTTATATAAATATATCCAAGGCCCATATTCAGAGATGGCAGAAGCTCTGTTTATTCCTAGAAAATTGTTTCTGACAAGAGGTCACAATTTAAGGTTGGAGGAAAGGAGATTTAATCTCCTGCAACGGAAACATTTTTTTCACTGTAAGAGCAATAAAATTGTGGAACTCATTACCAAAGGAGGTAATGAATGCCAATACCCTAGATACATTTAAAAATATTCTGGATACATTTCTGTATAAAAACAAAATTAATGGATATGATTGCTAGTACTAAATGAGTCACCTTTTAGTGGGGTTATTTAAGCTTAACTGGAGCTTTTTGTATTTTAGATTTGTATAGGTTGAACTCGATGGACTTCTGTCTTTTTTCATCCTTATCTTCTATGTTACTATGTTACTTGCGGTATCTTCTGGATGTCGACTCTTGTTACCTAATCGCATTCTTTGCGGGCGGAGTTTTCTTTCCTTCCCATTTTGGGTTGGATCATCTGTTCTGGAAATGCGGGCATGTCCTTCTTCCTTTTTTTTCTCAGTGTTTCATTTGCTCCAGTACGTGGAGTGCAGGGGTCACCCTACCTTTTCTGCCAGGAGCTGCGAGGCTCCCATTATTATTCCTGTTCCAGGGATTTCGGGAGACCGATCAGGTAAGAATTTCTGGAGAATGTTGTCTTCAATCTAAAAACTGCCCCTTGTCATACCATGGTCTTTAGACTCTTGGGTGCTATCCTTCGACCTTATGCAGATCTAGCCTTTTGGGCTTGAGGATTAGAGGTCAGTCACATTTTCTGGGGTCTGGGAAATGACCTTCCTCTTCACCAGCATGTGGATCAGGTCGTTCGGCCTGACTACAGAGGATAGCCTTGCGATCCAAGGGTACTGGTTGCCCATTTTTTCAACTGGTCAAGAGTCTTTTCAAACTCTTGTGTTTGAGGCTGTTGCTAGGTAATCTACGTCTACGGACTTTAGATGGTGGCAGGCTCTGTCTTGAGTGCTCTCCTACCATGGGAGGCAGTTAGATCTTTCGATCGGTTCTGTTTTTTGAGGACTCTGGCTTAGGACCAAATCTCTTGCCTGGAACAGGCATGAACGGTTCTGCTTAACCTTTGGGTTTGGTTCCCCCGCATGTACTTTGAGGGCAGGATTTTTGACTCTCATGGGAGATTACTGTCTGTCTGAGGCTTATGTTTGAGGTTTCTCTGACGGGTCCCTACTTGTCTTCTGGGACATCTGTGCTTCCTTGTAGACTCCAGTTGTCGTTTTAACTGGGCTGTCGATATTGGCCGAGGGGTCTCGCCTATATTGGTAGGGTGGTTACCGTTGCTTTGCTCCCTTTTCTTCTCACCTAGGGTGTGGGATGGGTTCTTGCGTGTTCTCCTTGACTTGGAGATACCTCAGCATCTGTGAAGGCCCGTGGGTCCTCGCTTTTCTCGCCTTGTAGAATTTTTTTCCCTTTCTGGCATATTCAGAATCACAGAACTGGATTCTAGTCTTAGGATGCTGGGGGTCAGAGTACTTTCTTCCCTGGGGGAGTGTTCCTCCTTCTAGAAGGCTGCAGTATAGGGGTTTTCTGACCCGAGCACGAAGTTACCTGTCATGACTCATGGAGCATGCCAGTTTATGTAGCGGTCAGAGTTCTACTCTGGGGTTTTGATCCTGGTAGATCCATCCTTTTTTCTTCCGACGGTCTGGGACTCTTCTCTTAGGTCTTTAATTAGCCTTTGGGCTGGGACCGTTATACTGGTGGGAAGGTTGAGGAATGGTCTGCTCTGTGCAGTGTTGACCGTTTACTATTATTGAGTTCGTCCTCCCTTTCGGTGAGGGACTCTTGGTACCCATCTCTCTACTGGTGGCGTCTGCTGCTGGGATGGGACGCTCCTTGGAGCCCGGAAATTTCTGGTCGCTGTTGTCGAGATTTTGACTTGGCTATGATGTAATAGGGAACTCACTGCCTTTTGGAATACCATATGTGGTATGGTGCTGTGTCAGGGATATAAGGGTGGCCTTCTAGTCATCCTTGTGACGTTTTTCCTGAGTATGGACTTATTTTTCTGGTCCTTGTCTCCCTGGGAAGTGGTCCTGTGGCAAACTTGGGTTGCTCTAAGTTTGATTTGAGCCCATGTTGGATGGTTCTTTGGATCTCTTAAGGGGTCCTCTATTCTCCCCCTCGGGGGTAGATGGAGGTTTTTGACTTTTAGGGATACTTTTCGTAAGAGTCGAAAGCCGCTGGGCTGGCTCCTCGGATGCCTTTCTGCTCAGCAGACTCTGGGTCTGAGTGGTCTCTAGCACGGCTTTGCTGGTTATGTAACTGATGAGCAGTTACCTAGCCTTCCGGTTTTTCCCTTGTCATTTAGAGTTTTTGTAGGGTGTTGGGTAATTTCAGGCTGTGGTGCCTTTCGAAGGGGCTGCCTTTTTGTACCCGCCCTTTGTTGCATTCAGTGTCCTCTAGTTTGGGTATTGTTTTCCAAAAAGTAATGAATGCAGCTGTGGACTCTTCCCGTTTTTAAGAAGAAAAACCTAAATTATGCTTACCTGATAATTTTCTTTTTCTTCTGACGGGAAGAGTCCACAGCTCCCGCCAGCGTTTTATCTATGAGGCGGCAGTACATTTTTTTGTTCTTCTGGCACCTTTTTCACCCTGATATTTCTCCTATTGTTCCTTGTTCCCTTGGCAGAATGACTGGGGGATGAGGGAAGTGGGGGAGATATTTGAAGCCTTTGGCTGGGGTGTCTTTGCCTCCTCCCGGTGGCCAGGTTCTGAATTCCCAAAAGTAATGAATGCAGCTGTGGACTCTTCTCGTCAGAAGAAAAGAAAATTATCAGGTAACCATAATTTATGTTTTAATACTATGTGGATGCCTATATTTTGTACACTGTCTATATTTGTGAAGGAACATGTTTTCTATCCTGTATGTTTATAACAACCTCAATAAAAAATCTTTAGAAAAATCCCACAAATATATATATATCCTAGAAAGGGCCGTTAAGCACACATGTCAATCATAGAAATGTTATATTATGGGACTCTCTGGTCCTCCCAGTGGGGGGGGAGAAGAACATGTGATAAATACCTTAATCACACTTGTAGAGTACTTTCATGTGCAAAAAATAATATATATATATGTATATGTATATATATATATATATATATATATATATATATATATATATATATATATATATATAATTACATTATGCTACAATATATGATTCCATTCCCCCTTAATTGAGCTTCCTCCGTATATCTAGATTTCATTAATGGATCAAGAATTTGTTTTTGAAATTTGACATTTTTGTTTTTTTAACATTGTTCCACATTTTCTGATATATTTGCTTATTCTTTCCTTCAAATTTAGCAATAATTCTCCAAGTTCAGAAATAATTTTTGATATGTCCTTAAACAAAGAATGAAAAAAAAATATAAGGTTGTGTGGAAATACCTTAACTTTTTCCAACTCTTGTAATGTGTAGTGATTATTTTTTGCTAGCCAGTCAAATGCATACTTGCTAAGAGCTGGCCAATTATATTTTCCCAAATCTGGCAGTTAAAAGCCTCTATTACTAGGAAGAAGTACATTTTCAAATAGAATTTTAGCTTTTCCCCCCTCCATATGAATGTATCCAAGATTTATATACAGTGCCCTCCACTAATACTGGCACCCTTGGTAAATATGAGCAAAGAAGGCTGTTAAAAACTGTCTTTATTGTTTAGTCTTTTGTTAAAAAAAAAAAAATACACAAAAATACTCTGCTCTCATGGATATTAGACAATTGCAAACACAACACAGGTTTATCCAAAAAAAATATCTTTGTTAAATATATGAGTGCCACAATTATTGACACCCCTCATTTGAAGTATATTCCTATTGATATTTTACATTCTTTAGTACAACTGGGAAACTAAGAACAGGAAATTATTCAACCATGACTTCCTGTTTCACAGGGGTATAAATATCAGGTAACACATAGGCCAAATTCACTTAGTCATTCATCACAAGAAATATAGCTGTGTTGTACAGTAAAAGGTTGTTGAGCTTCACAAAATGGGAAGTGACTATAAGAAAATAGCAAAAGCAGTGAAAATGCCAATTTCCACCATTAGGGCAATAATTAAGAAGTTCCAGTAAACTGTAAATATTATGAATCAACCTAGAGAAGACGTGTCTATATTGTCTTAACGCACCATGAAGAGGATGGTTTCAGTGGCTAAAATATCTCCAAGGATCACAGCTGGAGAACTGCAGAAGTTAGTTGCATCTTAGGGTCAGAAAGTCTCCAAATCAAAAATCCAACGTCACCTACATCACCACAAGTTGTTTGGAAAGGTTTCAAGAAAAAAGCCTCTACTCTCATCCAAAAACAAACTCAAGCGTCTTCAGTTTGCCAGACACTACTGGAACTTCAAATGGGATCGGGTTCTATAGTCAGATGAAACTAAAACAGCTTTTTGGCAATTAACACCAGAGGTGGGTTTGGTGCACAGAGAGAGGTAGCCATATGGAAAAGTAACTCATGCCCATAGTTAAATATGGTGGTGGCTCTTTAGGTTTTGGGGCTGTTTTTCTGACAGAGGACCTTGACATTTTGTTAGGATACATGGCATCATGGACTCTATAAAAATATGAACAGATATTAAATGAACACCTGACTGCCTCTACCGTAAAGCTTAAAATGGGCTGTGGTTGGATCTTTCAGCAGGACAATGATCCAAGCTACATCAAAATCAACACAATAACAAAATCAAGGTCCAGCCATGGCTATCCCAGTCCCCTGACTTGGACCACATAGACAATCTGTGGGGTGAATTGAAGAGGAGAGTCCACCAGCGTCAACCTCGAAATTTGAAGGATCTGGAGAGATTTTGTATGGAGGAATGGTCTCAGATACCTTGCAGTGTATTCTCCAACCTCGTCAAACTTAGAGCTGTTATCTTGGCAAAGGGAGTTAGCACAAAGTATTGACTAAAAGGGTGCCAATAATTGTGTCACACTTATATTTAACAAAGATTTTCTTATGAACCTTTGCAGTTTGATATCCATGAGAGCAGAGTATTTTTGTGAATTTTTTGAGCAAAAGATCAAAAGGTTAAACAATAAAGACCATTTCTCCAACATAGGTGTGTCCGGTCCACGGCGTCATCCTTACTTGTGGGATATTCTCCTCCCCAACAGGAAATGGCAAAGAGCCCAGCAAAGCTGGTCACATGATCCCTCCTAGGCTCCGCCTACCCCAGTCATTCTCTTTGCCGTTGTACAGGCAACATCTCCACGGAGATGGCTTAGAGTTTTTTAGTGTTTAACTCTTCCACTAGGGCTGTGGCTTCCACATGGGCCTTCAAGAACGAGGCTTCTGTTGATCAGATATGTAGGGCAGCGACTTGGTCTTCACTGCACACTTTTACCAAATTTTACAAGTTTGATACTTTTGCTTCTTCTGAGGCTATTTTTGGGAGAAAGGTTTTGCAAGCCGTGGTGCCTTCCATTTAGGTGACCTGATTTGCTCCCTCCCTTCATCCGTGTCCTAAAGCTTTGGTATTGGTTCCCACAAGTAAGGATGACGCCGTGGACCGGACACACCTATGTTGGAGAAAACAGAATTTATGTTTACCTGATAAATTACTTTCTCCAACGGTGTGTCCGGTCCACGGCCCGCCCTGGTTTTTTTAATCAGGTCTGATAATTTATTTTCTTTAACTACAGTCACCACGGTACCATATGGTTTCTCCTATGCAAATATTCCTCCTTAACGTCGGTCGAATGACTGGGGTAGGCGGAGCCTAGGAGGGATCATGTGACCAGCTTTGCTGGGCTCTTTGCCATTTCCTGTTGGGGAGGAGAATATCCCACAAGTAAGGATGACGCCGTGGACCGGACACACCGTTGGAGAAAGTAATTTATCAGGTAAACATAAATTCTGTTTTTTTCACAGCCTTTGCTCATATTTACCAAGGGTGCCAATATTAGTGGAGGGAACTGTTTGTATTTAAAGTGCTGTAGCAGGACTCAAATCAATGTGTGTGTGTGTATGTGTATATATATATATATATATATATATATATATATACACACATACACATATACACACATTAATTTGTAAAGCAGCAACATATGTTGCAACACTGGGAACATTAGGTACATGATCACATGGTAAAAATGTACTAAAGACAATTATGAAAAAAAAATAAGGATAGGATAGAGGGATGTATACAAATAGTATATAAATTAATCCAAAATGTTAGGAGCCAGGAGTAAAACATTAGGAGCCATGGCTCTCTGTCTCCTTAAACCACCTTATTACCTATTATGTTGCATAATAATCTCCACTATGCCTAATATAACTTCTAATAGTTTGCCTTCATTGTTAAAAATCGGTAATGTACAATGGCATTTAATTTAGCCTTGGTCACCAAATAATCTATGTTTTTTTTAAAGACAGGAGGCGACTTGCCTCAGGCGAGTATTTTGCATTAAGTTCTTTATTGAATCCTAACAGCAGCAAAGACAGTGTATCATAACAGCAGGAAAAAAATAACCATCAATACCCTCACTGTAACTAACTCAAGGAACACCGTCCCTACTTCCTCTTTTTTTTTTTTTTTTTTTTTTGCGACACCATTACCCAGTGGCAAGAGGAGACCAAAACCAAGCAAAAAAAAAATCATAATAGGTCAAACTTGAAGATGAGAAACTCTGGATGGAACATTAATGCCATAAGGAACAGGCAAACAGACAGACCAAGAAATTGAGGCATTCCAGGCTGGAACATTCATTCAGAAACAAAATTTATATGAACCAGGAAATTTATGAAATTTGCACTGAAATAATAAATGCTATAGATAGGGCTGTAAGGTACAAGAAGATTGGGATCCAGAGAAAAAACAGCAATAACAAGGAATAGTAAATACAATATATACATATAAACTATAGGAATAGAAAAAAACTA
This sequence comes from Bombina bombina, assembly GCF_027579735.1. Lineage (NCBI taxonomy): Eukaryota > Metazoa > Chordata > Amphibia > Anura > Bombinatoridae > Bombina > Bombina bombina. Next base: position 353,772,584 of record NC_069499.1, read on the forward strand.
AATTATACTTTTCTGCTATATGTTGTCTGGGAGGGTCCACTAAAAGGTACCATAGGGAGGGAAATATTTGCCTCATGTCTTTAATAAAATCTAGATTATTTGGTTACCAAGGCTAGAATCATCCCAGGAAGATTCATATTTTCTTATTTTAAAGCAGAAAAAAACTAAGTATATAAGAAAAAGGAATGATGCTAAAGGAATTTTCAGCTTGTAGGTGAGACATTCCTACTGGTCCGCTAGAGTTCCTAACCCTATTTGGGGGAGTGAGTCAAGATAGTTAATAAGCTTATATGCAAAAGGGGAAAGTTGAGAACAAAGGCGTAAATAAAAACCTTAAAGCCCTAGTGAAAGAATCCTCCCCCTACCAAAAAAGCATGATTTTGATATATTTACTTTTTCTTTTTTTTTCTTCTTGCAAACAATCTACATTACAAACTAAATGCGTTTCATGTCTCTTTAAAGGAGCATGAAACCCATTTTGTTTCTTTCAGGATTCATATAGAACATACCATTTTAAACAACTTTTTAATTTACTTTGATATCCTTTTCTGAATGAGCAGTAATGCACTATTTAGCGCTAGCTGAACACATCTAGTCAGCCAATCACAAGAGAAAAATGTGTGCAGGTACCAATCACCAGCTACCTCCCACTAGTGTAGGATATGTACATATTATTTTTCAACAATGGATACCAAGAGAACAAATTATATTTTTAAACAAGTGAATTTAAAATGACATGCTCTATCTGAATCATGCAAGTTTTATATTTTGTCTTTCCTCTCCCTATTTGTGTTGGAGGTTAACAAATTGCATGCTGTAACTCATTAGACCATGTAATTTTAATACTAGCAAACCTGCAATGCTATTGCAAAGGGGTTAAATACAGATTACTGCTGGTCTGGACATAAAAAAACTGATGATCATCCAATCAGCAGCGCTGGTAATCACAACTACTCATTGGTTCAGGGCCATGTCTGTTCTGGACAAGCAGTACTCTGTGGCTCCAGAGTGGTATTTTACCTATGTATTTAACCCATTTGCAGAAGTTAAACACAAATTGTTGGAGGATAGCTGGTGTTAAAATGACATGCTCTAACAAATTAGAGCATGTACTTTTAGCATTATAATGGCCATTTAAATACATACAGGGAGTGCAGAATTATTAGGCAAATGAGTATTTTGACCACATCATCCTCTTTATGCATGTTGTCTTACTCCAAGCTGTATAGGCTCGAAAGCCTACTACCAATTAGGTGATGTGCATCTCTGTAATGAGAAGGGGTGTGGTCTAATGACATCAACACCCTATATCAGGTGTGCATAATTATTAGGCAACTTCCTTTCCTTTGGCAAAATGGGTCAAAAGAAGGACTTGACAGGCTCAGAAAAGTCAAAAATAGTGAGATATCTTGCAGAGGGATGCAGCACTCTTAAAATTGCAAAGCTTCTGAAGCGTGATCATCGAACAATCAAGCGTTTCATTCAAAATAGTCAAAAGGTTCGCTAGAAGCGTGTGGAAAAACCAAGGTGCAAAATAACTGCCCATGAACTGAGAAAAGTCAAGCGTGCAGCTGCCAAGATGCCACTTGCCACCAGTTTGGCCATATTTCAGAGCTGCAACATCACTGGAGTGCCCAAAAGCACAAGGTGTGCAATACTCAGAGACATGGCCAAGGTAAGAAAGGCTGAAAGACGACCACCACACACAAGCTGAAACGTCAAGACTGGGCCAAGAAATATCTCAAGACTGATTTTTCTAAGGTTTTATGGACTGATGAAATGAGAGTGAGTCTTGATGGGCCAGATGGATGGGCCCGTGGCTGGATTGGTAAAGGGCAGAGAGCTCCAGTCCGACTCAGAGGCCAGTAAGGTGGAGGTGGAGTACTGGTTTGGGCTGGTATCATCAAAGATGAGCTTGTGGGGCCTTTTCGGGTTGAGGATGGAGTCAAGCTCAACTCCCAGTCCTACTGCCAGTTTCTGGAAGACACCTTCTTCAAGCAGTGGTACAGGAAGAAGTCTGCATCCTTCAAGAAAAACATGATTTTCATGCAGGACAATGCTCCATCACACGCGTCCAAGTACTCCACAGCGTGGCTGGCAAGAAAGGGTATAAAAGAAGAAAATCTAATGACATGGCCTCCTTGTTCACCTGATCTGAACCCCATTGAGAACCTGTGGTTCATCATTAAATGTGAGATTTACAAGGAGGGAAAACAGTACACCTCTCTGAACAGTGTCTGGGAGGCTGTGGTTGCTGCTGCACGCAATGTTGATGGTGAACAGATCAAAACACTGACAGAATCCATGGATGGCAGGCTTTTGAGTGTCCTTGCAAAGAAAGGTGGCTATATTGGTCACTGATTTGTTTTTGTTTTGTTTTTGAATGTCAGAAATGTATATTTGTGAATGTTGAGATGTTATATTGGTTTCACTGGTAAAAATAAATCATTGAAATGGGTATATATTTGTTTTTTGTTAAGTTGCCTAATAATTATGCACAGTAATAGTCACCTGCACACACAGATATCCCCCTAAAATAGCTATAACTAAAAACAAACTAAAAACTACTTCCAAAACTATTCAGCTTTGATATTAATGAGTTTTTTGGGTTCATTGAGAACATGGTTGTTGTTCAATAATAAAATTAATCCTCAAAAATACAACTTGCCTAATAATTCTGCACTCCCTGTAGTTACCAATGGATATTAGTTTAACAATCTAAGACATTTTACTATTCCACTATCATGTTCCTTTAATTATGCTTATATTAATAATAGCACATCACATATTAGGCCACAAACATCATTGGCAATAAATATGTTTGTGCAATTAAATTTCTAGTAAGTAACCATTTTTACTGTTAGTTACAAGGAGTAAAATGCACTCTTTTACACATAAATATCAAAATGTATGCTTACCTGATACATTATAAATTCCTAGTCCATGGGAATTCTATAACATGTGGAATATACTTCCCGCCACTAGAAGGAGGCCCAAAGAACCCACACATGAGATTTAATCCCTTGCCACCTCTCCTCAGTTTAACATATATAGCAGAACAGAGAAAAAGAAACAGATAGGTAGGAAAGACAAAAGCAGGGACTACAGAGGTGCAAATTAGAACTGTCGCTCATAAATTGAAACGGGCGTGACCTATGGACTCTTTATCATCATGAAAGAAAAGAATTGATCAGGTAAGCATAAATTTTGTTTTCTTTCGTATGATGATAGAAGTCCGTCCATAGGAATTCCATAACATGTGGGATTTAATACCCAAGCTGAGAGTCTATGTTAAGAAAAGGAGGGGACAGATTAAGGCAGTTCCTATAGGGAGGGACAGAATAAGGCAGTTCCTATTTTGCCGGACCCTGAGGCCTGAAGGAGTTTCCTGACACAAAATTGTTTACCAAAAATAAAAAAAACATCAAAACAGAAAATCTTTAAAGAATGTGTGCAGAGAAGACGTTCCAGATTTACTAATCCACTCCAATGGATGGATAATTTATGATAACCCAGGAAGTAGCAACTGAACTGGAAGAATGAGCTGAGATATGCCTAGGAGGAGACTTCCTTGCCACCAAGAGGTTCACTTGATAGAACCAAAAGCTAGAGCTACCAGTAACCTGCTTGCCTGTACAGAAACCAGAATAGAGAACCAACAAACTGAACTTTATTTGAAATCCTTAGTAGCTTAAAGAAATGTTATTAACACCAGTGGTGTCACTAGGGTTGGTGTCACCCGGTGTGGTAAGTTATGGTGTCACACACACACACACACCCCCCCAGTAATGTTTTTTTTTTACTGCAAAAAGAGGATTTCATAGAAAAAGCAAACTTCTCCAATGGACAGAAAGCAGACACAAAAACACAGGCACACACACATACAAGCACTCAGACACACACACAGTCAGACACACATAAAAACACACTCAGGTGCACACAAAAACACTCAGAAACACACTCAGGTGCACACAAAAACACACAGACACAAAAACACTCAGGCACACACACACAAACACTCAGACACAAAAACACTCAGGCACACAGACACAAAAACACTCAGGCACACACACATACAAAATATGTAAACTGCACTGCATTCATTATAAAGCTCATGCCTAGAGCTGCTCCCTGGCTCAGCAGAGCATCAAATGAAAGATAAACAGTGCTCTCTAAAAATAAATCACTAAAGAAAAGGTTTAGGCGTGCAAACTTTGAAAATTCTGCTCTCTGTTCCAAGTCTGTCAGTGCACAGCCCCGGGCCGCGTGCCTACCGCTTCCTATGGCCAATCACCTCTGCACTCTGCCCATCCCCAGACCCCCGCCCGCCCTCCCCTCCTACCTCTTCAGTGTGCACTTAGTGTACTGTACCGGTCTGGTGGGCATCATACGTGGCTCCACTTTAGAGACAGTGTCAGACAGTCATGCGGTCAGGTGCCAGGCATTCCCCTCATGATTTCCCGGTTCACGTTTAGAGAGACAGCACAGCAGTGAGTGACTCCAAACGTCACTGAGCAGTGAGCACAGATAGGCAGGCAGGTTTAGGCTTGCAGCGCAACTTTGCAAGCCCCACGGCAGGCCCACAACATTCATAGTGAAATTGGGCAGGGGAGGAGTAAAGTACAAACAAGCAAAAGCAGCCGGGAAAACTATTTGTGGAAATTGCAGCGCAGGCTCAAGAGGCAAAAAAATGTAGTGTGTCTACAACTTCCCCAATCTCTCTAATGTTCACAACTGCTGGCCCCTCAAATAAAATCTATACATTTTTGAATTTCAATTAAATTTAAAAAAATTTTTTTTAAAAAACCCTGGAGGGTGTCACCCGGGTGCGGCCCGCACCCCCTAGTGACGCCACTGATTAACACTCTAGACTAGAGGATTAATAGAAGGTATAACCTTGTTTGAAATTTTCTGCAAAAACAAATTTTAGAGAAAAAAGATTCTAGGTATCTTATATTTCAGTGACGTGCAGTAATAGGAGGCTGGGGAGGCAGTGCCTCCCCTGTCCAATGAGGAAAAAAAGATTTAAAATAATATTTAATAAAAAAAAAAAAAGTGGTTTTTATTTTATTTATTAATTTTGGCCATTCCCACCTACGTCCCAAGGGTACCCCCCCCCTTACTTTATTTCCAGTAATATGTAGTAACTGTAGTTCATGTAATGTGCGACTGCGTTGAACGTACACTCACACTGCGTTGTGCGCTACTGCGCTTGCGCTGAAAAAGTGAAGACAGTAACAACACAGATTCCAATGTTGCGCAATTAGGAGGCAGTGAGCCAGTCCGCTGCCATCCATTGAATTGCGCAACATGGATCAAAGTGTTGAGTCTGCTTCACTTAGCTGCTGCGCCACCTACTGTTGACTCACCGGGCACTTTACAAGCTCAATGGAGGCGGTTCTCAAAACCGCCTCCATGATGAGCTAGTGTTCACTGACCCAATCAGCATTCAGCAGCACTGTGGGGAGACGTGCCTGGGCTGCTGAATGACAGGTGGGTCATGTGACAGTTTGTGACGTCGGCGACGCGCGCAAAGAGACAGACTGGTGGGAAGAAGAGTTGTGGAGGGAGTTCCTGAGCTGCTCTGCGTGCTGCTGCCTAGTGTGCCACAGTCTGCCTAGGTGTTGTGGCTGCCGCTGACTTTATTTAGGAGACGTTTGCCTGCCGGAGGAGAGGACAGGACTGTTTGCTGCGCTACCGTAGTGGCTCTGTGCTGCCTGGAGGAGTGTGGACTGAGAGGGTGCCGGGACTCTCAGAAGTTCAGAACTTCTTCTAGGAGCGAGGGAAACAGAAACTAGGAGGAGCCTGTCAGCCTGCTGCCGGTGAGAAGTGGAGACTGACTTAGAGTTAAGAAAAGTCAGACAGGAGCCGGAGGAAAACTTTGCCAGATAAAGATAAGTGCATAATTGCAAATTAATTATTACAACATACTCAGATTCAGAATCGGCAGCAGTAAAGGGGGGATCTGAGGCTGTTTAATATGGCCCGTGTTAGCTGCACTTCAGTGCACTGAACAGTGGTGTGGGTGGGTGAGGGGAGTGGGGAGGACTGAACTTGTTTGCTCCGTCTCTGTCCCCATGCTGCATTCCTTAAGAACGGTTAGCTGCTGTGTGCAGGCTAGGGAATTCAATAATGAGGTACGTGTGTGCTGTGTGGGGGGTGGTAAATCACACTACTGGTCTGGAATACTTTAGTATATAAAAGTGTCAGTGCAGTGTTCTACTTCTACTGGTTTTTAGCTCTTTAGTTTTCCAATTCCAAATGTCATTTTCATGCCTCCTTTTTTTTCTCAGCCTGAGAAAAAAAAAGGAGACATCAAAATTACATTTGGAATAATTGGAAAACAAAAGTGCTAAAGACCAGTAGGACTAGTACACTGCACTGACACTTTTATATACTGTTGCTCCTTTCCCTGATAACCCCTTCCTCCCTGTTTTTTTTTTTTCCTTTGACCTTCATTTCCAATCCACAGGTCCTCTCAGCCTCAGACAGGGATACATTGTAAATCTGTCTTTTTAAACATGCTCATCCTCGGCTGGGCTAGGAAGGGAGCGAGGTCTGTCTGTTCAAGGTTTGTTTATTTTTACAGGTCCTCAAATGCTTTCAAGCAAATACCCCATCCTGTGTCAAATTGCAAAGTTTTTTTGCAGTCAGACTCAGGATGGAGGAGAGGATGAAACACTGGCAACTGACCTCTGCTGTATAATATATTACTAGTACAACACTATGCTTCATCCCTCCCCCATGGTGACCCTGCAGACCCACTGAACTTCTGCTGAATCAAGTAAGTCTGTACTGCACGGGTGAGTGTATGGCTCTCCAGGGAATTTATTTTGTGCACTCTGTCTCCCTTCTTTAAAATACACAAAACAGTCACATCTTTATTGTCATCACAGGCCATATTATGTTTGTTGGGGGAGAACAGGGAAATACAGCAAGCAAGGCAGTTATTTAATGAGTAAAACATTTTTTATTGAAAAACATGTTGTTTATAATAATGGCAACTGTAATGTTCATCATATACATACTGTACATACACATTCTCACACACACATATACATACACTCACTACACAAACATACAGTACATACATACACACACACATACTACACAAACATAATTTAAAATAATATTTAATAAAAAAAAAAAAAGTGGTTTTTATTTTATTTATTAATTTTGGCCATTCCCACCTACGTCCCAAGGGTACCCCCCCCTTACTTTATTTCCAGTAATATGTAGTAACTGTAGTTCATGTAATGTGCGACTGCGTTGAACGTACACTCACACTGCGTTGTGCGCTACTGCGCTTGCGCTGAAAAAGTGAAGACAGTAACAACACAGATTCCAATGTTGCGCAATTAGGAGGCAGTGAGCCAGTCCGCTGCCATCCATTGAATTGCGCAACATGGATCAAAGTGTTGAGTCTGCTTCACTTAGCTGCTGCGCCACCTACTGTTGACTCACCGGGCACTTTACAAGCTCAATGGAGGCGGTTCTCAAAACCGCCTCCATGATGAGCTAGTGTTCACTGACCCAATCAGCATTCAGCAGCACTGTGGGGAGACGTGCCTGGGCTGCTGAATGACAGGTGGGTCATGTGACAGTTTGTGACGTCGGCGACGCGCGCAAAGAGACAGACTGGTGGGAAGAAGAGTTGTGGAGGGAGTTCCTGAGCTGCTCTGCGTGCTGCTGCCTAGTGTGCCACAGTCTGCCTAGGTGTTGTGGCTGCCGCTGACTTTATTTAGGAGACGTTTGCCTGCCGGAGGAGAGGACAGGACTGTTTGCTGCGCTACCGTAGTGGCTCTGTGCTGCCTGGAGGAGTGTGGACTGAGAGGGTGCCGGGACTCTCAGAAGTTCAGAACTTCTTCTAGGAGCGAGGGAAACAGAAACTAGGAGGAGCCTGTCAGCCTGCTGCCGGTGAGAAGTGGAGACTGACTTAGAGTTAAGAAAAGTCAGACAGGAGCCGGAGGAAAACTTTGCCAGATAAAGATAAGTGCATAATTGCAAATTAATTATTACAACATACTCAGATTCAGAATCGGCAGCAGTAAAGGGGGGATCTGAGGCTGTTTAATATGGCCCGTGTTAGCTGCACTTCAGTGCACTGAACAGTGGTGTGGGTGGGTGAGGGGAGTGGGGAGGACTGAACTTGTTTGCTCCGTCTCTGTCCCCATGCTGCATTCCTTAAGAACGGTTAGCTGCTGTGTGCAGGCTAGGGAATTCAATAATGAGGTACGTGTGTGCTGTGTGGGGGGTGGTAAATCACACTACTGGTCTGGAATACTTTAGTATATAAAAGTGTCAGTGCAGTGTTCTACTTCTACTGGTTTTTAGCTCTTTAGTTTTCCAATTCCAAATGTCATTTTCATGCCTCCTTTTTTTTCTCAGCCTGAGAAAAAAAAAGGAGACATCAAAATTACATTTGGAATAATTGGAAAACAAAAGTGCTAAAGACCAGTAGGACTAGTACACTGCACTGACACTTTTATATACTGTTGCTCCTTTCCCTGATAACCCCTTCCTCCCTGTTTTTTTTTTTTCCTTTGACCTTCATTTCCAATCCACAGGTCCTCTCAGCCTCAGACAGGGATACATTGTAAATCTGTCTTTTTAAACATGCTCATCCTCGGCTGGGCTAGGAAGGGAGCGAGGTCTGTCTGTTCAAGGTTTGTTTATTTTTACAGGTCCTCAAATGCTTTCAAGCAAATACCCCATCCTGTGTCAAATTGCAAAGTTTTTTTGCAGTCAGACTCAGGATGGAGGAGAGGATGAAACACTGGCAACTGACCTCTGCTGTATAATATATTACTAGTACAACACTATGCTTCATCCCTCCCCCATGGTGACCCTGCAGACCCACTGAACTTCTGCTGAATCAAGTAAGTCTGTACTGCACGGGTGAGTGTATGGCTCTCCAGGGAATTTATTTTGTGCACTCTGTCTCCCTTCTTTAAAATACACAAAACAGTCACATCTTTATTGTCATCACAGGCCATATTATGTTTGTTGGGGGAGAACAGGGAAATACAGCAAGCAAGGCAGTTATTTAATGAGTAAAACATTTTTTATTGAAAAACATGTTGTTTATAATAATGGCAACTGTAATGTTCATCATATACATACTGTACATACACATTCTCACACACACATATACATACACTCACTACACAAACATACAGTACATACATACACACACACATACTACACAAACATACATATTCATAAACACGCATACACACACTACACAAACATACTGTACATATTCATACACACATTCACTCTACATATACACATTACACACACACACACACTACACAAACATACATATTCATACACACACTACACAAACATACTGTACATATTCATACACACATACACTCTACATATACACATTACACACACACACACTACACAAACATACATATTCATACACACTCTACATATACACACTACACACACACACACACTACACAAACATACATATTCATACATACATACACTCTACATATACACATTACACACACACACACACTACACAAACATACATATTCATACACACTCTACATATACACACTACACACACACACACACTACACAAACATACATATTCATACACACATACACTCTACATATACACACTACACACACACACACACACTACACAAACATACATATTCATACACACTCTACTTATACACACTACACACACACACACTACACAAGCATACATATTCATACACACATACACTCTACATATACACACTACACACACACACACACTACACAAACATACATATTCATACACACTCTACATATACACACTACACACATACACACACTACACAAACATACATATTCATACATACATACATACACTCTACATATACACATTACACACACACACACACACTACACAAACATACATATTCATACACACACGCATACACACACACTACACAAACATATATTAATACACACATACACTACACAAACATACATATTCATACACACACGCATACACACACACTACACAAACATATATTAATACACACATACACACACACACTACACAAACATACATATTCATACACACACGCATACACACACACTACACAAACATATATTAATACACACATACACACACACACTACACAAACATACACACACACACACACATATATATGTGTGTGTGTGTATGAGAAGATGTGCAAACATATGTGCATTTATGTAAAAAGATAGTGTGTGTGTTAGAAGATGTGCAAACATATGTGCATTTATGTAAAAAGAGAGTGTGTGTGTTAGAAGATGTGCAAACATATGTGCATTTTTGTAAAGAAAGAGCCATTGTAGCAGTGCTTGCTACTTTAGTGATTGTCAATTCCTTTGCAAACTTTTTGTGTTAATATATAGACCCCTACAAATCTATATACACATGAACATATTTCTATGATATTTTATACTTCTTTCCAAGAATGTAGATGTTTGTGCAGATTGATATTGTTATGTACACTACACTGACATTTTTAGATCACTCTAGTATATACAGTATGTTTGTACAAAAGCATCCTTATTGAAGTCCTCCTTGTACTAGTAAGTCTGCAGTGCACTGAAAATGTCTGCAAAATTTGATAGTGAATTGAATAAATAAATTAAGGCATTAAAGGTGAAGTAGAAAACAATTTGCAATTTTGGAAGCCTTTAAGTGGTTATATGGATCTGAGGTATTATCAGCTGTTTCAACTTGTCAGAATCCTTTGTCTACACTATTTTGGTGAAAAACATTTGACACCTTCAATTATTACAAACAAATAACCCATCTTTTAAGCAAACTGCTTGCTGGGATATTTCCACACACAACGTATTTTACACAAGGAAAAAGCTTAATTTTGTTTTAAAATGGCAGCCGGCAACTTGCATAAATGTTCCAAATTGGAAGCTCAAATCTGCTGTCCTTTTACTTTCTATTTATTTGTCATTAATTACCAATCAGTACAAGCAAATTGTTGGTATTTCTGGGTAAATGTTTCTTTACAAAAGACCACAAATTACAAATAAATAGAGGGTAAAAGCTCAGCTGATAATACCTCATATCCACATAACCACTTAAAGGGACACTAAACCCCAAAAAATTATTTCATGATTCAGGTAGAGAATACAATTTTAAATAACTTTCCAAATTACTTCTATTATCTAATTTGCTTCATTCTTTAGATATCCTTTGTTGAAAAATAGCAATGCACATGGGTGAGCCAATCACACGAGGCCTCTTTGTGTATCTACCAATCCGCAGCTACTGAGCATATCTAGATATGCTTTTCAGCAAAGCATATCAAGAGAATGAAGCAAATTAGATAATAGAAGTAAATTCAAAAGTTGTTTAAAATGGCATGCTCTTTCTAAATCATGAAAGAAAAAATTTGGGTTTCATGTCTCTTTAAAGGCTTCCAAAAATGCTAATTGCTTCCTACTTCCCCTTTAATGCCTTAAATCATTCAATTCACTGTCAAATCTTGTACAGATCTTTTCTTAACATTCAAGCATTCTAAGAATCCATTATTCTTTATTTAGCTTTTATATGAAACTATTCACACAGCTATCTACATATCTGCAGAGTTGAAGAAGAAAATGTATGCAAATATTTATATTAAAAACGGGAAACTGGAGTGGATGCCACAACAAATAACAAGCAACAGGATAATTTTTTTTAATTTTTTTTTTACTGATGTTAACGTATGGACGCAAATAGTAATCTGTCCTCTACTTAGTCGATCATTTCAAGTTAGTACCAATGGGCAAAATATATAGAAAAATAGCCATATTCTAACTATAGTTTTAATTTAGTTTGGCTGAAACCACGTAGATTAATCTGGATCAATAAGAGCTCTAGTTCCCATTAACTCTACAGACGCTGCCAAAGTCAGATCACAGGGACAGTTAACAAGACCTAGGAACAGCTGCTGTGCTATCTGTTACTGGCATTTATATGAGTTAAGCATAGCATATGAGATTATATATATATATATATATATATATATCTATATGTGTGTTTCCCGGGAGTATCAGCCAGTGCCTCACCAGCCTCTGACCTCACCGCACGTCACTGTTATATTTATGAAAACCCAGAAAAAAGGGAGTTTCACAGGAAAACAGAGAATTTGGAAATTATTCTAGCTGAGATAAAAATAATAGAAAGAACCTCCAATTGTCCTCTCTTGAACAAAGATATAAACACTAGAAAGACTAGCTAAATTCTTATGTAAAAGAACTGGGGGGGAAAAAGGCACAAATGGGGCCCTTCACAGAACTGACAATCCCTTGTAAAGACCACCTAGCAGAAACTGAAGAATCCAGCAGATCCTATAGAAATGCCTGGAAAAAACTTCCAAAAATGTGAAAAATTATTTGGGAAACTGGTTTCCTAGTTCCAAAGAGAGGCATAACCCAATCTGAGAAAACTCTATGGCCCCTATTTATCAAGCCGTCAAATACGCTGGAATTCCGCAGCGTAATTGTAGAGAGCTTGATTCGCCTTAGTTATCAAAGCCTACAGACCGGCAAAAGTAGAATTTTGTGACGTAACATACGATCCGCCGGTCTCAGTCTAACACAGATCGATGCTTACGTCATTACAGATGTTCCAAATGCAAATTCAGCACTATCTGACTACTTTTGCTAGTTAACAAATTCCTAGCAGGTACACTCGCCACTATTCCAGCCCAGCGTACCTGGTTTTCAATCCGCCTCCCTGGAGGCGGTGGATGCCATAGGAATCAATGGGAGTCTGAAAGCTTATGTTCGCTGCTGCCAGGTATCCCATTGATTTATATGGTAGAATAAAAGTTACGTTTACACCTAACACCCTAACATAAACCCCGAGTCTAAACACCCCTAATCTGCCGCCCCTACACCGCCGCCACCTACATTATACTTATTAACCCCTAATCTGCTGCCCGACACCACCGCCACCTACATAAAGTTATTAACCCCTAAACCGCCAGCCCCCCACATCGGCATAAACTAAATTAACCTATTAACCCCTAAACCTAACAACCTGCTAACTGTCGGCTAGATTTAGAGTTCTGCGGCTAAAGGGGTGCGTTAGCTACGCATGCTTTTTTTTCCCCGCACCTTTTAAATACCGCTGGTATTTAGAGTTCACAGAAGGGCTGCGTTAGGCTCCAAAAAAGGGAGCGTAGAGCATATTTACCGCCACTGCAACTCTCAATACCAGCGGTGCTTACGGACGAGGCCAGCTTCAAAAACGTGCTCGTGCACGATTCCCCCATAGGAAATAATGGGGCTGTTTGAGCTGAAAAAAAACCTAACACCTGCAAAAAAGCAGCGTTCAGCTCCTAACGCAGCCCCATTGTTTCCTATGGGGAAACACTTCCTATGTCTACACCTAACACCCTAACATGAACCCCGAGTCTAAACACCCCTAGCCTTACACTTATTAACCCCTAATCTGCCGCCCCCGCTATCGCTGACCCCTGCATATTATTATTAACCCCTAATCTGCCGCTCCGTACACCGCCGCAACCTACGTTATCCCTATGTACCCCTAATCTGCTGCCCCTAACACCGCCGACCCCTATATTATATTTATTAACCCCTAATCTGCCGCCCCCAACGTCACCTCCACCTACCTACACTTATTAACCCCTAATCTGACGACAGGAGCACGCCGCTACTCTAATAAATGTATTAACCCCTAAAGCTAAGTCTAAACCTAACACTAACACCCCTCTAAGCTAAATATAATTTAAATCTAACTAAATAAATTAACTCTTATTAAATAAATTAATCCTATTTAAAGCTAAATACTTACCTGTAAAATAAATCCTAATATAGCTACAATATAAATTATAATTATATTGTAACTATTTTAGGATTAATATTTATTTTACAGGCAACTTTGTTATTATTTTAACCAGGTACAATAGCTATTAAATAGTTAATAACTATTTAATAGCTACCTAGTTAAAATAATTACAAAATTACCTGTAAAATAAATCCTAACCTAAGTTACAATTAAACCTAACACTACACTATCAATAAATTAATTAAATAAATTACCTACAATTATCTACAATTAAACCTAACACTACACTATCAATAAATAAATTAAATAAAATACCTACAATTATCTACAATTAAACCTAACACTACACTATCAATAAATTAATTAAATAAAATACCTACAAATAAATACAATTAAATAAACTAACTAAAGTACAAAAAATAAAAAAAACTAAGTTACAAAAAATAAAAAAAATAAGTTACAAACATAATAAAAATATTACAACAATTTTAAGCTAATTACACCTACTCTAAGCCCCCTAATAAAATAACAAAGCCCCCCAAAATAAAAAAATGCCCTACCCTATTCTAAAATTAAAATAGAAAAGCTCTTTTACCTTACCAGCCCTTAAAAGGGCCCTTTGCGGGGCATGCCCCAAAGAATTCAGCTCTTTTGCCTGTAAAAAAAAAACATACAATACCCCCCCCAACATTACAACCCACCACCCACATACCCCTAATCTAACCCAAACCCCCCTTAAATAAACCTAACACTAAGCCCCTGAAGATCTTCCTACCTTGTCTTCACCATGCCAGGTATCACCGATCGCTCCAGGCTCCGAAGTCTTCATCCAAGCCCAAGCGGGGGCTGGCGATCCATCATCCGGCTGAAGTCTTCTATCAAGCGACGGCTGAAGAGGTCCAGAAGAGGCTCCAAAGTCTTCCTCCTATCCGGGCAGAAGAGTAGATCCGGACCGGCAACCATCTTCTTCAAAGCGGTGACAAGCGGCTCCATGTTGAAGACCTCCGGCGCGGATCCATCCTCTTCTTGCGAAGTCCGAATGAAGGTTCCTTTAAATGACGTCATCCAAGATGGCGTCCCTCAAATTCCGATTGGCTGATAGGATAGGATAGGATAGGATCAGCCAATCGGAATTAAGGTAGGAAAAATCTGATTGGCTGATGGAATCAGCCAATCAGATTCAAGTTCAATCCGATTGGCTGAACCAATCAGCCAATCAGATTGAGCTTGCATTCTATTGGCTGATCGGAACAGCCAATAGGATGCGAGCTCAATCTGATTGGCTGATTCAATCAGCCAATCAGATTTTCCCTACCTTAATTCCGATTGGCTGATAGAATCCTATCAGCCAATCAGAATTCGAGGGACGCCATCTTGGATGACGTCATTTAAAGGAACCTTCATTCGGACTTAGGACGTCGCAAGAAGAGGATGGATCCACGCCGGAGGTCTTCAACATGGAGCCGCTTGTGACCGCTTTGAAGAAGATGGTTGCCGGTCCGGATCTACTCTTCTGCCCGGATAGGAGGAAGACTTTGGAGCCTCTTCTGGACCTCTTCAGCCGTCGCTTGATAGAAGACTTCAGCCGGATGATGGATCTCCAGCCCCCGCTTGGGCTTGGATGAAGATTTCGGATCCTGGAGCGATCGGTGATACCTGGCATGGTAAAGACAAGGTAGGAAGATCTTCAGGGGCTTAGTGTTAGGTTTATTTAAGGGGGTTTGGGTTAGATTAGGGGTATGTGGGTGGTGGGTTGTAATGTTGGGGGGGGTATTGTATGTTTTTTTTACAGGCAAAAGAGCTGAATTCTTTGGGGCATGCCCCGCAAAGGGCCCTTTTAAGGGCTGGTAAGGTAAAAGAGCTTTTCTATTTTAATTTTAGAATAGGGTAGGGCATTTTTTTTATTTTGGGGGGCTTTGTTATTTTATTAGGGGGCTTAGAGTAGGTGTAATTAGCTTAAAATTGTTGTAATCTTTTTATTATGTTTGTAATTATTTTTTTTATTTTTTGTAACTTAGTTCTTTTTTATTTTTTGTATCTTAGTTAGTTTATTTAATTATATTTATTTGTAGGTATTGTATTTAATTAATTTATTGATAGTGTAGTGTTAGGTTTAATGGTAATTGTAGGTATTTTATTTAATTAATTTATTGATAGTGTAGTGTTAGGTTTAATTGTAACTTAGGTTAGGATTTATTTTACAGGTAATTTTGTAATTATTTTAACTAGGTAGCTATTAAATAGTTATTAACTATTTAATAGCTATTGTACCTGGTTAAAATAATTACAAAGTTGCCTGTAAAATAAATATTAATCCTAAAATAGCTACAATATAATTATAATTTATATTGTAGCTATATTAGGGTTTATTTTACAGGTAAGTATTTAGCTTTAAATAGGAATAATTTATTTAATAAGAGTTAATTTATTTCGTTAGATTTAAATTATATTTAACTTAGGGGGGTGTTAGTGTTAGGGTTAGACATAGCTTTAGGGGTTAATACATTTATTAGAGTAGCGGTGAGGTACGGTCGGCAGATTAGGGGTTAATGCTTGAAGTTAGGTGGCGGCGATGTTAGGGAGGGCAGATTAGGGGTTAATGCTATTTATTATAGGGTTATTGAGGCGGGAGTGAGGCGGATTAGGGGTTAATACATTTATTATAGTAGCGGTGAGGTCCGTTCAGCAGATTAGGGGTTAATAAGTGTAGGTAGGTGGAGGCGACGTTGGGGGCGGCAGATTAGGGGTTAATAAATATTATGTAGGTGTCAGCGGTATTAGGGGCAGCAGATTAGGGGTACATAAGTATAACGTAGTTGGCGGCGGTGTGCGGTCGGCAGATTAGGGGTTAAAAAATTTTAATAGAGTGGCGGCGATGTGGGGGGCCTCGGTTTAGGGGTACATAGGTAGTTTATGGGTGTTAGTGTACTTTAGAGCACAGTAGTTAAGAGCTTTATAAACCGGCGTTAGCCCATAAAGCTCTTAACTCCTGACTTTTTTCTGCGGCTGGAGTTTTGTCGTTAGATTTCTAACGCTCACTTCAGCCACGACTCTAAATACCGGCGTTAGAAAGATCCAATTGAAAAGATAGGATACGCAATTGGCGTAGGGGGATCTGCGGTATTGAAAAGTCGCGGCTGCAAAGTGAGCGTTAGACCCTTTCCTGACTGACTCTAAATACCAGCGGTAGCCCAAAACCAGCGTTAGGAGCCTCTAACGCTGGTTTTGATGGCTAACGCCAAACTCTAAATCTAGCCGTGTATATTAAATATTAACTCATCCCTATCTTATAATAAATTTAAACTTACCTTTAGATTTAAATTAAACTATATTAAACTATTAATTAACCTACCCTAACTATTATAATAAAATTACATTAAACTATATTAAATTAATAATTAACCTACCCTAACTATTCTGATAAAATTAAATTAAACTATATTAAATTAATAATTAACCTACCCTAACTATTCTAATAAAATTAAATTAAACTATATTAAATTAATAATTAATTAATCTAACCTAACTTTTAAACTAAAATTACATTAAACTATATTAAAATAAAAATTAATCTAACCTAACTTTTATATTAAATTACATTAAACTACAAAATTAAATTAACTATATTATATATTTAAACACGTAACCCTACTCAAATAATTTAAATCTACACTAAAAAATTACTAAAGTTACCAAAAACTAACAACTAAGTTACAAAAAATAACAAACACTAAAGGGACATGAAACCCAATTTTTTTCTTTCGTGATTTAGAAAGAGCATGTCATTTTAAACCTCTTTCTAATTTACTTCTATTATCTAATTTGCTTCATTTTCTTGATATCACTTGCTGAAAAGCATATCTAGATATGCTCAGTAGCTGCTGATTGGTTGCTGCACATAAGGCCTTGTGTGATTGGCTCACACATGTACATTGCTATTTCTTCAACAAAGGATATCTAAATAATTGAGCAAATTAGATAATAGAAGTAAATTGGAAAGTTGTTTAAAATTGCATGCCCTATCTGAATCATGAAAGTTTAATTTTGACTAGACTGTCCCTTAAGTTACACAAAAAATAAACACTAACTTACACAAAATAAAAAAGAAATTATCAAAGATTTAAACTAATTACACCAAATCTAAGGGCCCTATGAAAATAAACCCCCCACCCCCAAAATAGAAAATAAAACCTAACCTACAATAAACTACAAATAGCCCTTAAAAGGGCCTTTTGCGGGGCATTGCCCCAAAGAAATCAGCTCTTTTACCTGTAAAAAAAAAATACAAATACCGCCCCAACAGTAAAACCCACCACCCACACAACCAACCCCCCAAATAAAAACCTAACTAAAAAAACCTAAGCTCCCCATAAGGGCATTTGGATGGGGATTGCCCTTAAAAGGGCATTTAGCTCTATAGCAGCCCAAGTCCTAATCTAAAACTAAAACCCACAAATAAACCCTTAAAAAATCCTAACACTAACCCCAGAAGATTTACTTACAGTTTTGAAGATCCGACATCCATCCTCCAAGAAGCCGGGAGAAGTCCTCAACGAAGTGGCCGAAGTCTTCATCCAAGCCCGCAGAAGTCTTCATCCAGACGGCATCTTCTATCTTCATCCATTCGGGGCAGAGCGGCTCCATCTTCAAGACATCCGACGTGGAGCATCCTCTTCTTTCCGACGACTACCGCGAATGAAGGTTCCTTTAATTGACGTCATCCAAGATGGCGTCCCTTAGATTCCAATTGGCTGATAGAATTCAGCCAATCGGAATTAAGGTTGAAAAAATCCTATTGGCTGTTGCAATCAGCCAATAGGATTGAGCTTTCATCCTATTGGCTGATCCAATCAGCCAATAGGATTGAGCTCGCATTCTATTGGCTGATTGGAATAGCCAATAGGATGAAAGCTCAATCCTACTGACTGATTGCAACAGCCAATAGGATTTTTTCAACCTTAATTCTGATTGGCTGATAGAATTCTATCAGCCAATCGGAATCTAAGGGACGCCATCTTGGATGACGTCATTTAAAGGAACCTTCACTCTGAAAGAAGAGCATGCTCCGCATCGGATGTCTTGAAGATGGAGCCGCTCCACGCCGGATGGATGAAGATAGAAGATGCCGTCTGGATGAAGACTTCTGCGGGCTTAGATGAAGACTTCGGCCGCTTTGTTGAGGACTTCTCCCAGCTTCTTGGAGGATGGATGTCGGATCTTCAAAACTGTAAGTAAATCTTCTGGGGTTAGTGTTTTTTTAAGGGTTTATTTGTGGGTTTTAGTTTTAGATTAGGACTTGGGCTGCAATAGAGGTAAATGCCCTTTTAAGGGCAATGCCCATCCAAATGCCCTTTTCAGGGCAATGGGGAGCTTAGGTTTTTTTAGATTAGGTTTTTATTTGGGGGGTTGGTTGTGTGGGTGGTGGGTTTTACTGTTGGGGGTATTTGTATTTTTTTTACAGGTAAAAGAGCTGATTTCTTTGGGGCAATGCCCCGCAAAAGGCCCTTTTAAGGGCTATTTGTAGATTATTGGAGGTTAGGGTTTTTTATTTTGGGGGGCTTTTTTATTTTCATAGGGCCCTTAGATTAGGTGTAATTAGTTTAAATCTTTGATAATTTCTTTTTTTATTTTGTGTAACTTAGTGTTTGTTATTTTTTGTAACTTAGTTGTTAGTTTTTGGTAACTTAGTAATTTTTTAGTGTAGATTTAAATTATTTGAGTAGGGTTAGGTGTTTAAATATATAATATTGTTAATTTAATTTGTAGTTTAATGTAATTTTAGTTTAAAAGTTAGGTTAGATTAATTATTAATTTAATATAGTTTAATGTAATTTTATTATAATAGGGTAGGTTAATTAATAGTTTAATATAGTTTAATTTAAATCTAAAGGTAAGTTTAAATTTATTATAAGATAGGGATGAGTTAATATTTAATATAAAGTTAGCGGGTTATTAGGTTTAGGGGTTAATAGTTTAATTTAGTTTATGGCGATGTGGGGGGCTGGCGGTTTAGGGGTTAATACATTTATTTGTGGTGGGCTCCGGGAGCGGCAGGATAGGGATTAATGACTTTATGTAGGTGGCGGCGGTATAGAGGATGGCAAATTAGGGATTAATGAGTATAATATAGGTGGCAGTGGGCTCCGGGAGCGGAGGAATAGGGGTTAATACGTTTATTAGAGTTGCGGTGGTCTCCGGGAGCAGCAGGATAGGTGTCAGTATATGGCCGGGTTATAACACAATATATTTAATAATTATCCTTTAAACTGAACCCCAATAATATACATATACCAAGACAATAAAATTAATATAAATTCCTAAATTCTTTTTTATTAGTTAATATCTATAAACACATTGAAATTTATTCGTAGGAACCAGAATATGAGTCAAACTATACAGTGTTTAAATTATTATGATATGCTATACTCTTTACAAAGCAAACCAAATTGCAACTCTATAACTAGCCTTATTCCCAATATAATTTCATTCAATTAACACAATGAGACTACCAGATATTAGCTATTAACATTAAAGCAATACAATCAGCTATTTATAGCCACAATTGATTCTAATACAATTCTAATTTAAAACATCAAAATAGTATCTATTATTTGTGCAAAAACCAACTGTCCTTTGCTAATTTATCTAAGTTGAAATCAATTCTTAGTTACTTACAATTAAAACCAATTCTAAGATATATATATCTATATTTTGCAGAGATAAATTACTTAGCATTTAGGATTTGTTTAACAATACACAGGCTATGAAATACTAGTTTTAAAATACAATTTATTCCTTTAAGTCTGCTACCTACAGCAACAATGGATGTTTGTTTTAAATATTTAGCATACAAAAGGAAAGCTTAAAACTATTCAGGACTATGAAACACAAGTTTAAAATACTGAGTTCCCCTTTAAATCTATTAACTACAATTTGACTATGGTCTTACCAATTACCTTTGTTTAAAATATTCAAAATTAGAACAATCATACATCACCAATTTGAGCCAATTTGTAGTTCAGTCTTTTCCAAATATCTTTAGATCATCTCATTCGAAGGAAAGTTATTGCATAGATCAATGTTAATTTTCAGTTCCTTGATTAAATGATTGTGTCCCCAAGAGAATGGCCGCCAGTTATCAATCACTAGTGAAAGCAGGTCACCAAAAAAAAAACTCCCTTGTCTTGCATTTAGCTATTCCTTATATAATCATTGATAATCTTTTTCATTCACGCCCACGGTGCTTGTCCCTTCTCATTGGCTCTGTATGTTTCCTAATAGAAAATTAATTTGGCCGTCACACCATTCCAATCCCAGCAGACAACCAGCAAATACATCTCACCATCCAACACTGTCAACAATTTAATACATTCTTATAAAGTGATTATTTATCATACCATAACTTTTTGCATCAATCCATTACAACCTGAATTCCAGATAGGATAGCATCATGTCAATTTTCTGATTACCCCAATACCAAACACAGTGTGTTTTTAACATCATATTACATCAAAGCACTTCCTATACATTCATCTTATTATATTTTAAGAAATGTATTTAAAGTTTCATAAACATTTAGTGTATAACCATATGACATGACCCAGGTCATCCCATGCAGGCAATCCTATATTTAGCATCTTCTAGCTCCATCTGGAATACAGGAAAAACAACATGTTATATATATTTCAAAAATGGGATTATCACAATTGCCATTTAATCTATTACAAATTTGAATTTTATTTTCCATGTCCATATGTGTATATATATATATATATATATATATATATATATATATATATTCTTCAACAAACTACAAGAGGAGAACAAGGACCATCAAAAATTTCTTAAGGCCCTGTATAGATAGGGAATCAAGCACTCTTTTTTTATAAACAATAGCTCAAAAGTGTAGCTAAATTAAACAATTGGAATGAATCTCTGACCAGTACAATTACTGAGAACAAAAAATAATTTATTAATAGTACAGAAAGAAGTAAATCCTAACTGTCTAAACATAGCAATAGGCCAGTTGTGTGCTGGCCTCGGGTATATGTTAGCAACACAAAGTAAAGTATGTTGAACAAACAATATAGTACATGTGGCCAATTAAAACCCTGAAGATGTGCACATCATAATCATGATATTGGCAAAAATACAATCCAAAGACACCTAGTACACTGCTACACCCAAGCTGTACACGGTACCCAAGTCAATACAAGGGATTTAGGGATCTAAGTAGTGATAGGTGCTTTGTAAAGATTTCAGGAACAACAATAATGGCAGTATAGCAACAATTACAAAGAATTACATACAAGTATGAAGAATAGCTATTGCAATGGTTATTAGCAATAAGATAGATAGTGAGTTACATGCAAGTATGAAGAATAACTATTGCAATGGTTATTAGCAATAAGATAGATAGTGGAACATAGTAATACATCCTCCATAATGAATTGCCTCAGTACAGCAGTTACATAGAGACACAGCAGTTTACATAGAGATGCCTGCATATATTGAGATAAAATTCTCACAAGAGTGTATTGCTGAAGAAAACAACCAAATCACACCAGGATGATTTTCCACATATAGCGGTATTATCTTCAGCCAGACTTTAGCAAAATGGGATAAGTGCTGCCAAAGCTGCATGCGTGTTAGTAAAGCATAGTACTTCTTATTGCTGAAGATGTTGTGTGAAAGCAGCAAACAAGCCAAATGAGCAGTGGGAGTCAGTCCAGGCTAACCCCCATATTGCAAGTGAAAGCAGCTATATTCCTGTGTTAAACCATAAGCATGCACTTATCTGATTCTGGAGGTGTCCACAATTGAGGTCCGCTGTTTGTTACCGGTTGCCTCCTGAAATACTGGCTTGTAATTGAGTCCCATGAAACAGTTTGCTGAGCCAGTCGAATGCTGCACGCTGAGACTGCAGCGTGGTAAGACTGTGTGCTTACTTCCTGGTTGGTCACATGTGCGTCTGTGATCCAATGCCTACGATCCTGATCGTTTCACCCACAATGCCAAATGATAGGCGGGGCTTCCTCAGGGCGGATGGATTTTAGCCCTGCTGGGAGGGAATATATCCATAAAGACTCCTCCCAGTTTTAACCAATTATGTACCTTAATCTTGATGCTAAACAATGTGTAACATACATACCAAACCTAACTAATTCTAAAGAAGAAGGAAGTAACTAGCAAAAAAGTTGATGAGACATAATAAGTCAAATTAGTTAATGACGTTCATAGTTGCAAATAAAAAAAAAAAAAATTAAAAACAAAAGATAAGCAAAAGAATGAAATAAGTAGTCTTTAATTAAAATTGAAACTAAAATTAGAAACTCAGGGAGCAAGTAATGATGTTAGAAAGCTATTCATATTCATAACATCCAAATACTCTAATATACATGAATATTATAATAGAAAGGGGCTTTTTTAGATGAAAATAGCCATATCCAACTTTTCATTAAGACCAACTGGCGAAAGAGTGTTCAAAGTAAATATCCACTTACACTCTTTTTGGAGCAGACATTTATCATTGTCCCCCCCTCTTCCATGCACAATACCTTTGTCTATACCTGTAAAGCGTAGACAACCTGGGTTGCTGTTATGTACAGCTTGATAATGTCTCGCAATGCTGCTAGATTGTATTTTACCTTTTATATCGTCCCTATGTTCCTTTATACGATCTTTAAAGATACGTTTCGTTTTGCCCACGTAAAACGCCGGGCAAGAACATTCCAGGAGATACACAACCCCCTCCGTATTGCAATTGAAGAAGTAATTAATCTGAAAAGATTTTGTACTATTGCCAGAAAATGTCTTGGTCCTTTTCATAAAATCACATGTCACGCACTTTCCACAAGGAAAGTTGCCATTAGGAATGTGCTTCTTAAGCCAATTTCCTTCTTTTTCTGTGGGTTTAAATTGGCTCGAGACCAGGTTATCTTTGAGATTTTTTGCTCTTTTTGCTGTAAGGCTGGGATAAGTCCCAACTTCTTCAGCAATGTTGCCATCACTTAAAAGGATTGGCCAATGCTTATTAAGAACTGACTTAATGGTTTGCCAATGACAATTATAAGTCGTGGTTAATCGTATTACTGACTTTGTTTGTTTAGTCCTCTTGAACAGGAGATCATCTCTATCAATTTTTCTTGCGTGAATCATAGCTTTTTTAATCTTACGCCGTGAATAGCCACGTTCAAGAAACCTATATTGCATGAGCTTTCCATGTTACTCAAATTTCTCTTTCGACGAGCAATTGCGGCGTAGCCGAAGGAATTGTCCTTTAGGAATTCCTCCTATAAGGTGTCGGGGATGGTGACTGCTTGCCATTAACAGGCTATTAGTAGCCGTAGCCTTTCTAAAATTTTCAGTGACCAACATATTGTTCACATTTTTTACCTTAATGTCAAGAAAATCAATCTCAGATTTACTAAAGTGCATAGTAAGTCGTATATTTAGATCATTTTGGTTCAAACTATTGACAAACTGAAATAATTCCACTTGATCACCCTCCCAAATGAGGAATACATCGTCCACATATCTCAGCCAGAAATTGACATGTTTAGTGAACAAATCATATTGATAAACTGAATCCATCTCCCATTTGCCTAAATGTAAACAGGCGTATGTGGGGGCACATGTGGCCCCCATGGCTGTTCCTCTCAATTGTTTGTAAATTCTGTTATTAAACATGAAAACATTGTTATTGAGAATGAATCTCTAGGTCAACAATGAGCTCAGTATGTTTGGAAAATTTTGTACCTCTGCTTGACAGGAAACTTTCACAGGCTTTTTTACCAGTATCATGTGGGATACTGGAATAAAGTCCCTCTACGTCCATTGTCACTAAAAGTGATTCTTTGTCAACTGGCATCCCATTGATTTTTTTCAAAAAGTCAGTTGTGTCAAGAACAAATGACGGTAAAGTCACCAAAAAAGGACGCTTTCACACAACATCTTCAGCAATAAGAAGTACTATGCTTTACTAACACGCATGCAGCTTTGGCAGCACTTATCCCATTTTGCTAAAGTCTGGCTGAAGACAATAACGCTATATGTGGAAAATCATCCTGGTGTGATTTGGTTGTTTTCTTCAGCAATACACTCTTGTGAGAATTTTATCTCAATATATGCAGGCATCTCTATGTAAACTGCTGTGTCTCTATGTAACTGCTGTACTGAGGCAATTCATTATGGAGGATGTATTACTATGTTCCGCTATCTATCTTATTGCTAATAACCATTGCAATAGTTATTCTTCATACTTGCATGTAACTCACTATCTATCTTATTGCTAATAACCATTGCAATAGCTATTCTTCATACTTGTATGTAATTCTTTGTAATTGTTGCTATACTGCCATTATTGTTGTTCCTGAAATCTTTACAAAGCACCTATCACTACTTGGATCCCTAAAAATTTACCTGTCCGGTAATTATCCCTTGTATTGACTTGGGTACCGTGTACAGCTTGGGTGTAGTAGTGTACTAGGTGTCTTTGGATTGTATTTTTGCCAATATCATGATTATGATGTGCACATCTTCAGGGTTTTAATTGGCCACATGTACTATATTGTTTGTTCAACATACTTTACTTTGTGTTGCTAACATATACCCGAGGCCAGCACACAACTGGCCTATTGCTATGTTTAGACAGTTAGGATTTACTTCTTTCTGTACTATTAATAAATTATTTTTTGTTCTCAGTGATTGTACTGGTCAGAGATTCATTCCAATTGTTTAATTTAGCTACACTTTTGAGCTATTTTTTATAAAAAAAGAGTGCTTGATTCCCTATCTATACAGGGCCTTAAGAAATTTTTGATGGTCCTTGTTCTCCTCTTGTAGTTTGTTGAAGAATAATTTTTTTATAGGGTCTGCACCACATTAAAATTATAATCTAGCATAACATTAATGTTTTCTAAAGTTTGATAAAATTGTTTTTGGAAAAAGACATTTATAGTAGCCATTTGTCCTGTACCCTTTTTGTTTTTTTATATATATATATATATATATATATATATACAGTCTGAGGTATGTTTTACTGAAATCTAAATGCAAGTTGTATTTTAAACAGTGAAATTTTAAATTATAATGCAAGCCATGTGCTTTTGCTGTGTGTTATCCTCCCCCAGACGTATGTCTGAATTACGTATATTCAAGTGTCAGCAGTTATAATGAGTCTTTGCATCTCATTTGGCTTCAAACGAAAAGTTCCAGCTACCTTGCTTTTGTCACTCCAGGGATTCTTGTAATCCAGGCAATGAAACAGATGTTCTCTCTTTGAAATACTTAAATGTTATCTTAATTAGGAGAGGCGTATCTTATGTCTGATCTAAGACCTGGAATATACAGCTATCTTATCTTTTTGAAACAATGTCTTTCTTTGAAGTGACTGTTTAAATAGACCAAATGTCTCCTCTAAGAGTACTTTGAAAACAATTTCTTTTGATGAATTTGGACACAGGCCTGTGTTGCCAAACCATCTCATACTGAATTTTTGGCTACAAAAATGAAATATTAAATATCTGATATATTTGTAGCTTATTTCATGTTATTTACAGGTACCCTGACATAGGGGTTAATAACTTTATTTAGTTGCGGCGGGGTCCGGGAGCGGCGGGATTGGGGTTAAACAGTTTAGTATAGTGGCGGTGCTTAGTCAAAAGTATACAAATAAAGCTGGTAAAAAGCCGAAGAGCAGCAAGATCAATATCTGTTAGTTAACAACAGTCCGCTGCTCATCGCCCCGTGCTTTTTGACAGCTTTTTTGGTAACTATGGAGAGCGTATTCAGGTCAGCGGCAGCGATGTTAGGCGAGCGTATTGGTGACGTTGAATGCAAGTAAGTTGACGGCTTGATATGTAGGCCTCAATGTCTCAGAATTAGGCATTCAATCTCCACTTCGTTAATATTAGAGATTTGATATTAAAACTTCTTTTTTTTTTTTACAGCCTACTCGGGTATTGAACCCAGAACTGCAATCTTGAATTGCAGTCTGTCACTCATGAGACACAAGTTAGCGGCAACTGGCCATATGAACCAGGTCCTATTTAGGTCCAAGCTGGATCTATCAGGATTACTGAAGCAGACTTCTGATTCAAGCAAAAATTCTTGGAAGAAAACCAAATGAAAGAAAAAGAGATGAGATGGACAATAAATTCAATGGACTTTCTAAGGCATCAATCAATTGTTTCTTTAGGTCCCTGGATCTGACAAAGTACCTGGAAGGTCGCAGTTCAAGTGGAAAAAAATCTGAATATATCCAGGAAATGCCTGAGAGATTACTCCCTAATTATTCCCTGAACAGAGGAATGCTGATAAATCCACTTCCCAGTTCTACTCTTCTGGAAAGAGAACATCTGAAAGAAAACATTGAATCTGCTCTAGCTAAAAAGATTTAGAATACCTCTAGCATAGACAGGTGACTGATAGTGTGTCCATAATTATAATTTCTTTCTTTAGGAGGAGCAATGACTGAAGACTTGGAGCTTCTAGAAATAACCAGAAACTTCAAACTTCTAGCACAACTTGCAACTCCCAATCAGCACTCCCATCTAGAAACTGACAGCTGTATTGAGGAGCTTACCTTAAATGATTGATAATCAAAGTTGGTTCTGCATAAGAAAAAGGACATGTTATACAAATATATAAAAGACTAGCTTAAAAGTTAGAAAAACAGCACTCACAACTAGACCTAGTCTGCATACAGTGACTACCTACACATTTGCAGTCCTTGCTACATGTGTACAAATTTTATGCCTTGTGTACAGATGTACATGTTATAGGATACATTTTAGAGAAATCAAATCTGCATAAATATAAACTGATGCATACATTTAAAACACTGAGGGGTCAATTTATCAAAGCGTCAATCTCAATGCATTCGCCGGCGTCAATACGCTCGCCAGACATCGCTGACGTGGATCTGAATAAAATACCCTTATTTATAAAAAAAAGCCATAAAAAACTAAATTTATGCTTACCTGATAAATTACTTTATTTTACGATATGACGAGTCCACGGATTTCATCCTTACTTGTGGGATATTAACCTCCTGCTAACAGGAAGTGGCAAAGAGCACCACAGCAGAGCTGTAGATATAGCCCCTCCCCTTCCCCTCCACCCTCAGTCATTCGGCCGATGGTATAGGAAGAGAAAAAGGAAAGGCTGAAAGGTGCAGAGGTGACTGAAGTTTACAAAAATATAAAGAAAAACTGTCTTAAAAAGAACAGGGTGGGCCATGGACTCGTCATATCGTAAAAGAAAGTAATTTATCAGGTAAGCATAAATTTAGTTTTCTTTTACAAAGATATGACGAGTCCACGGATTTCATCCTTACTTGTGGGAAACCAATACCAAAGCAATAGGACACGGATGAAAGGGAGGGACAAGACAGGAACCTAAACGGAAGGCACCACTGCTTGAAGAACCTTTCTCCCAAAGATAGCCTCAGAAGAAGCAAAAGTATCAAATTTGGAAAATTTGGGAAAAGTGTGAAGGGATGACCAAGTCGCAGCCTCACAAATCTGTTCCACAGATGTATCGTTTTTAAAAGCCCATGTGGAAGCCACAGCCCTAGTAGAATGAGCCGTAATTCTTTCAGGAGGCTGCTGTCCAGCAGTCTCATATGCCAGGCAGATGATACTTCTCAGCCAAAAAGAAAGAGAGGTAGCCGTAGCTTTCTGACCCCTACGCTTTCCAGAATAAACAATGAATAATGAAGATGATTAACGGAAATCCTTAGTTGCCTGTAAGTAAAACTTTAAGGCACGGACCACGTCCAGGTTATGTAACAGATGCTCCTTCTTAGAAGAAGGATTAGGACACAAGGAAGGAACAACAATTTCCTGGTTAATATTCTTATTTGAAACAACCTTAGGAAGGAACCCAGGTTTGGTACGTAAAACCACCTTATCAGAATGAAATATGAGATAAGGCAAATCACACTGTAATGCTGAAAGCTCAGAAACTCTTCAAGCAGAAGAAATAGCAACCAAAAACAGAACTTTCCAAGATAATAGTTTAATATCTATGGAATGCATAGGTTCAAACGGAACCCCTTGCAGAACTCAAAGAACTAAATTCAAACTCCAGGGAGGAGTAATAGGTCTAAATACAGGCTTAATTCTAGATAGAGCCTGACAAAAAGACTGAACATCTGATACATTGGCCAAACGTTTGTGAAACAGAATTGACAAAGCTGAAATTTGTCCCTTTAAGGAACTTGCTGATAACCCTTTCTCCAATCCTTCTTGGAGAAAAGACAAAATCCTAGGAATCCTAACTTTACTCCATGAGTAACCCTTGGATTCACACCAATAAAGATATTTACGCCATATCTTATGACAGATCTTTCTAGTGACAGGCTTTCTAGCCTGTATCAAAGTATAGATGACTGAATCAGAAAATCCTCGCTTCGATAAAATCAAGCGTTCAATCTCCATGCAGTCAGTTGCAGAGAAATTAGATTTGGATGTTGGAAAGGACCTTGAAAGAGAAGGTCCTGTCTCAACTGAAGTTTCCACGGTGGCAGAGAGGACATGTCCACTAGATCCACATACCAAGTCCTGCGTGGCCACGCAGGTGCTATCAGGATCACTGAAGCTCTCTCCTGTTTGATTCGAGCAATCACGCGTGGGAGGAGAGGAAACAGCGGAAACACATAAGCTAGGCTGAACAACCAAGGTACTGCCAAGGCATCTATCAGTTCGGCCTGAGGATCCCTTGACCAGGATCCGTATCTTGGAAGCTTGACATTCTGACAAGATGCCATCAAATCCAATTCCGGTCTGCCCTATCTGAGAATCAATGAGGCAAATACCTCCGGGTGAAAATCTGCTTCCCAGTTCTCTACCCCTGGGATGTAGATCGCTGACAGATGACAAGAGTGGGCCTCTGCCCAACTGATTATCTTGGATACTTCTATCATCGCTAAGGAACTCCTTGTTCCCCCCTGATGATTGACATATGCCACAGTCGTTATGTTGTCCGACTGGAATCTGACGAATTTGGCCGAAGCCAACTGAGGCCACTCCTGAAGCGCATTGAATATTGCTCTCAGTTCCAGAATATTGATTGGAAGTAGAGACTCCACCTGAGTCCAAACACCCTGAGCCTTCAGGGAGTTCCAAACTGCACCCCAGCCCAGAAGGCTGGCATCTGTTGTCACTATCACCCACGAGGGTCTGCGAAAACAAGTCCCCTGGGACAGATGATCTGGCAACAACCACCAAAGAGAGTTTCTGGTCTCTTGATTCAGAATTATCTTTGGAGATAAATCCATATAATCCCCATTCCACTGACCGAGCATGCACAGTTGCAGTAATCTGAGATGAAAGCAAGCAAACGGAACGATGTCCATTGCCGCTACCATTAATCCGATTACCTCGATACACTGAGCCACTGATGGCCGAGGAATGGACAGAAGTGCTCGGCAAGTATTAAAAATCTTTGATTTTCTGACCTCCGTCAGAAATACTTTCATGTCTACCGAGTCTATCAGAGTTCCCAAGAAAGGAACCCTTGTCTGTGGAACAAGTGAACTCTTCTCTATGTTTACCTTACAGCCGTGAGTTCTCAGAAAAGACAATACTGTGTCCGTGTGAGATTTTGTCAGATGATATGTTGACGCCTGAATCAGAATATCGTCCAGATAAGGCGCCACCGCTATCCCTTGCGGTCTGAGAACCGCCAAAAGAGACCCTAGAACCTTTGTGAAGATTCTGGGTGCTGTGGCCAACCCGAAAGGAAGAGCCATGAACTGATAATGTTTGTCCAAGAAGGCAAACCTTAGAAACCGATGATGATCTTTGTGGATTGGAATATGAAGGTAAGCATCCTTCAAATCCACGGTAGTCATATATTGACCCTCCTGGATCATTGGCAAAATCGTTTGAATTGTCTCCATCTTGAATGATGGAACTCTTAGAAATTTGTTTAGACACTTGAGGTCCAAAATGGGTCTGAACGTTCCCTCTTTTTTGGGGACCACAAATAGGTTTGTGTAAAACCCCTGTCTCTGTTCCAATTTTGGAACAGGACAGATTACTCCCATAGTAAAAAGGTCTTTTACACAGCGTAAGAACGCCTCTCTCTTTATCTGGTTTGCAGATCATTTTGAAAGATGAAATCTCCCTCTTGGCAGAAAATTCTTGAAATCCAAGTGATAACCGTGGGTCACTATTTCTAGTGCCCAGGAATCCTGAACATCTCTTGCCCAAGCCTGAGCAAAGAAAGAAAGTCTGCCCCCTACTATATCCGGTACCGGATCGGGGGCCAACCCTTCATGCTGCTTTGTGGAAGAAGAAGAAGCGGGGGGTCCTCCTTTAAAGTTCCAAAAGGAACGGAAATTATTCTGTTTACCCCTCATTTTAACCAACCTATCCTGAGGGAGGGCATGGCCCTTACCTCTTGTAATATCAGAAATTATCTCCTTCAATTCTGGCCCAAAAAGGGTCTTACCTTTAAAGGGAATAGCTAAAAGCTTATGTTTTGATGACACATCAGCAGACCAAGATTTGAGCCACAATGCTCTACGTGCTAAAATAGCAAATCCTGCATTTTTTGCTGCTAATTTAGCAATTTGAAAAGCGGCATCAGTAATAAAAGAATTAGCTAGCTTAAGAGCCTTAATTATATCTAGAATGTCATCTAATGGAGTCTCAACCTTGAGAGACTCTTCTAGAGCCTCAAATCAAAAAGCTGCTGCAGTAGTTACTGGAACAATGCAAGCCGTAGGTTGTAAAAGAAATCCCTGATTAACAAATAATTTCTTTAGTAGACCCTCTAATTTCTTATCCATATGATCCTTGAAAGCACAACTATCCTCAATGGGTATAGTAGTACGCTTAGCTAGGGAAGATATAGCTCCCTCTACCTTAGGGACCGTTTGCCATGAGTCCCGAATGGTATCTGATATAGGAAACATTTTCTTAAAATTAGGAGAGGGAGAAAACGGTATACCTGCTCTATCCCATTCCTTACTAATAATTTCCGAAATTCTCTTAGGAACCGGAAAAACATTAGTGTAAGTAGGAACTTCCAAATATTTATCTATTTTATACAATTTCTCTGGAGGAATCATAATAGGATCACAATCATCCAGAGTCGCTAAAACCTCCCCAAGCAACAGGCGGAGGTGTTCAAGCTTAAATTTAAATGACATAGCATCCAAATCTGTCTGAGGCAAAACATTCCCTGAATCAGAAATTTCACCCTCAGACAGTAATTCCCCTGTGAGGGAACATCGGAAATAGCTAATAAAGCATCAGAGGATTCAGTATTTACATTAACACTGGTCATTTAGACAATACCTCTGTAAGGGTAGTTGACATAACTGCAACCATCTCCTGCAGAGTAAAGGAATTAGACACACTAGAAGTACTAGGCGTCGCTTGTGTGGGCATAAAAGGTTGTGACACTTGGGGAGAATTGGATGGCATACCCTGATTCTCTTCAGACTGAGAATCATCCCTAGGCACACTTACTTTATTTAAAATATGCTTTTTACATTGTAAAGCTCTTTCAGTACAAAAGTTACACAATGTTAGAGGGGGTTGCACAATAGCTTCTAAACACATAGAACAATGAGAAACCTCAATGTGTAATGTGCCTTTAAGAAAAGAAAAAGTGAACAATTTTTCCAAAATGCACAAAAAACGTTAAATTATTCCCAAATTTAACTTAATATCGTTGGTTATTACAAAAATTACTGCATCCAGAAGCAAGGGCAGAAATAAGGCTTTAAAAGTACTTATATCAACATGTAGTCAAAAGATAGATAAAAAGATAGATAAAAATACACTCTGCACCTTCGAATCAAGTTTCCAACCCTTCAGACCAGCTACACAGTCCAGGAGCCACCGGGTTACTGTTTGCTGCTGCTAAGCCTGAAGAAATTGCGCCAAAATAGGCTCCGCCCCTTAAGGTAAAAAGTCGTAGTAGGCCCAAACAACACCGCATGGAAATGCAGTTTTGCACTAAAGTAAAAATACACACACAAAATAACCCTCAAGCATAAAACCAATAAGTTTTAAGTGCCAAAAATAAAAAAACATAAAACATAGTTTTTTATATTGTCTCCCATGTCACATAATGCCCAAATATCAACTAATGATAAATATAAAATAGGGACGTCAGTAACACCCCTCTTATTAAAATAGGTTTTACTGCTTACCCCATTCCCATACAGGGAAATAATGCCAGCCAGTTCTGATACACCAAGTCTCCTCAGAAAAAAAGGCTGCACATACCTTAATGCTGCTTGTAGCATGAAACAGGTCTCCACACTGATAATGTCTCATGGTTACCTTCAGAAGTCTTGTGGGAACCAGCGTGGATCTTAGTTACAAATGCTAAGATTATCAAACCTCAGGGCAGAAATCTTCTTCCATATCCCCCTGAGGAAAATAGTATGCACCGGTACCATTTAAAATAAAAAACTTCTTGATTGAAGAAACTAAAACTAACACCTCACTTTACCATGTCTTCCTAGTATAACACAGGCAAAGAGAATGACTGGGGTGGAGGGGAAGGGGAGGGGCTATATATACAGCTCTGCTGTGGTGCTCTTTGCCACTTCCTGTTAGCAGGAGGTTAATATCCCACAAGTAAGGATGAAATCCGTGGACTCGTCATATCTTTGTAAAAGAAAACAAGCACGTCAAGTACGGTATGAAGAGCATCGGACTGTTGTTAACTAACAGTCATCGAGGTTGTGGTTATACGGGTTTTTTCCAACTTTATACCATTTCATTACTGTCCATGAACAAGCAAAAGTATGTGAAATTTACAGCAGAACCTAGAAAGGTACTCACATTGTCTAGAGCTTCAAAATCAAGCTCTAGATATATAGGCACAGGAAGCTTCTAATAGGAGGCAAGGCAAAGAAGGATATTCTAGCTCCAAAGGATGAATCCGAAGTGGTTAAAAAAGTATAACAAATTTATTAAAAACAAGTCACAAGGCATATACAATGAGACTGTCCCAATCATAGACTTGTTTTTAATAAATTTGTTATACTTTTTTAACCACTTCTGATTCATCCTTTGGAGCTGGAATATCCTTCTTTGCCTTGCCTCCTATTAGGAGCTTCCTGTGCCTATATATCTAGAGCTTGATTTGAAGCTCTAGACAATGTGAGTACCTTTCTAGGTTCTGCTGTAAATTTTACATAACCACAGAACTTCACTATATGTGTTTCTTCTTTTTTTCCCTGAGGTTCACCTGCTGAGCATTACCACAGTGATAACCTGGGACTTTTATCCTTTTTTGTGCACCATATATATTTTTTTTTAAGGAAAGACCAGAGAGTGCAAGTTTTGTGTTCAGCTATATCTAATTATACTAGCACCCTGGAGTACTCTCCCTTGTTACTGTATGTGTGTATATATATATATATATATATATATATATATATATATTGTGTGTATATATATATATATATATATATTGTGTGTATATATATATATATATATATATATATATATATATATATATATATATATATATATATATAATATATGTTTGTGTGTGTTATGTCAGAAATCTTTTGCAAACATATTTACATGTCCCTAAATTCCTTTTTTTGTTCTAAACAATGTTGTCTTTCATATCTCTGTGTTTATTTATACCACTATATGTATATAGTGTAAATTTATTATTATTCTGAGCAAGAGAAGGAAGAAATACACTGAAAAAAATTATTATTATTATTCTGAGCAGGAATAATTGCAAATATAATATGTAATTAGGGTATCATATGTATTTATTTGCAATCAATGGATATTTTAAGAGCTGGGACAGTTTTCTCTCTGTACCTGTGTAACCCCTCCTGATTGCAATCTAGTTTTAAAAACCACCCCTTCACAGGTATTATAAAATGGGCTGGCATATAAGATCAAATTTCTTACTGAAAAAGAAATTCAAGAGAAGGAAGAAATACACTGAAAATAGCATGACAGTAAAGAGGTGATTTTTATTTCTGCTGTATCTGAATCATGACAGTTTAATGTTAGGTGGGCTATCCCTTGGAGCTATCAGCTTAAGATTATATTGAATCAAACATCAATTCAAATTTTAAAATCCTTGTCTAAAATATTACACTGTGTGTGCTAATGTCAGCATTAATGTTTATCTTTAATTCTAAATTCATATATACATACTTTCGAAGTATAATACACAATGTAACAAATGGCACTTACAAGTTCTGATGAGTAATCAATGACACAAGTATTGAGCATTTTGATTAATTAGTGATAGTTTAAAATGTATATTTGAATCAGATTGGCTGATGTCATAAATTATGTGATTATGCATATTCCAATCAAAATTGGTTGAAAAATTCACTAGTGCGTGGGTTGTTTAGGAGTTTGTGTCATAATTGGTGCGAAAAGTGTTGAGTCAAAATTGGTGCGAAGTGGAGAGTGGGGCTTAAAAATGGTGCACATAGATTCTTCACAAAAAATAAAAAGGGAGTTATCTATATTATGTTGTGTATTTCATTTTTATCTCTATATCTATTAGTGCAACAAGTTTGGGGCAAAACTTTTCAACAAATTTGTAGAAATATTGTCCCCTTGCTTTGTAATAAGAGAGAAATTTGTAGCATAATCCATAAGTAGTAATGTATTTTTAATTTGTATCCCTATATCTACTAGTGCACCAAATGTGGAGCAATAATATTGTCTGATTTAGAAAGGGTATACAATTTAATAGAGTTTCTAATTTACTTTTATTATGTAATATACTTCATTATCTTGCAGCATTGAACATAAGCTTTCTGTGTTTTTAGACTCTCATTGAGTTCTATGGCATCTGAGACCTCAAGGGTAGCGGATTGAAAACTAGGTACGCTGCGTTGGAATAGACGCGAGCGTACCTGTTAAATGTTTGATAAATTTGGAAAAGGTTCAAATAGAGTTGAATCTGAATTCAAAACATCTGTAATGACGCAAGCATCGATCTTCATCGGATTGAGATCGCGGGATCGTATATTACGTCACAAATTTCAACATTTGCCTATCTTGACGCTTTGATAATTACGGCTGATCAGTCTCGCAACAAATACGACGCGGAATTCAAGCGTATTTTCAGTTGACGCTTTGATAAATATGCCCTTGAGTGATTAATATGCTTGTAGAGATACAGTGTACAGTAAGATACATGTATTTAACAAATAAAGTACATGTAATTAGCATATTCTGCCTATACAGAAACAACTAAGCATTACATTAAAGGACATATATTTAACAAATTAAAAACATATAATTAATGCTGACCCACACATTTCATGTAAAATTAGGAAGAGCTTGTTCCAAATATTAGTGAATGCAGCAAAAAGGCTGGTACCTAGGTTCTGGAAGAAAATGCAGACACCCACACTTACTGATTGGTTGGTTCTGGTGAAAAACACTATGATACTGGAGAGACTTCATTACTTTAAACTGGGACGTCTAGATTTCTACCATGACATGTTACTTTTATGGGAACAATATACGTATGCTAATTGGGCAAATCAAAGATAATCTCCTACTGTGATGTAGTATGCTTAGCTGATGACAACCCTTTGGCAGAGTACTTATCATTCCTATTACACTGTTGGTTTGTTTGTGGTTCTTTCTTTTGTGTTTGTTTTTCTTGTTTTAGTTTCCTAAATTGTATATATAAACTCCCACAGAGACAAGTTCAACGAGGGGGATAAAATAACTTGAATTGAGCAAAATTAGATACACTGTATGGACTACCATTTGAGCAAGGACAATTTTCTTGGACTCTATACTCGAGCCGTCCGCTTGAGTCATAATGGGAATAACCTTGAAGGGTATACATTGGTAACAACTTCGGCTATGTACTTGAGCTTTGTATCCCAAGACTGCTTTTCAATGTACAGTCATGATTGTATTAATCCATTCTTGTTATGTTATATGACTTTTTTCTTTTTTGAAGCACAATAAAGGAAATTTGAAAAAAAAAAAAAAAAAAAAAAAATGCAATGTATTATAAATAGCCTGCCTCATGTTCAGAAAAGAAAAGCAATTGCAAAAAAAAAACAAAAAAAAAAAAAAACATATAATTAGCAAGTTCTGTTTATACAGAATCTGTGATGCAGATAAAAGGAATATGTGATTAGAATATAAAGTACATGTGATTAGTATGGTCTGTCAAAACAGATCTATATTTCCTACAAAAGATACATGTAATTAGTATGTTTTGTTTATAAAGAATCTATATTATGTACCAGCATAAAGCTGGATAGCAAATGAGGTACAGGGAAGTAGCCTATTGAATATACAGAATCTTCAGGGCATACAATAAAAAGCATTTATTTAGTAATTAAGGTACAAGTAACCAGCAAGTTCAATCAATACAGATCTAAACTCTAAATATTATGGTACATTTATTTAATAAAGTACATATAATTAGCATGTTTTTTATACAGAGTTTACAATGCAGATAAAAGGAGCATGCAATTAGCAAATAAAGTTCATATGATTAGCTTGTTCTGAAACTACAAAATCTATGCTGCATAAAAAATACATGTAATTAGCAAAGAAAATACATGTAACTAAGATGTTCTGTCTATACAGAATTTCTATGATGTAAAATAACATACCTGTAACCTTAGCAAATAAGGTACAGGTAAGTAGTATGTGCTGTGTCTATAGAATTTGCAGTGCATACAATAAGGTACGATTAAGTTGTATTAAGGAACATATAATTAGTATGTTACGTTACAAACAGAGACTAAACTGTAGTACATCTATGAAACACATAACGTTTCTATGGAATAACACCAAACATACACTGGATGGAATAGTGACCCCTGACAAATATAGTTGCACATATGACTTACACGCTGTGACATAAATGCACAGAAACATCAGGTTGTGCATATAGAATACCATTGTGTGTAAGCTGCACATGGTCGTACAGTAATTGTTTAAAACACAGATATTTTCTGTCAAAAACAGAAGAATCGTATAGACACTATATGGTATAAACTGGTATAAACCATGAATAATTGGTTATAAAGAAGTTAAACAATCATGCACCAAGTAAATGGAAAGATATTGTATGCATTGTTGCACCTGAGACTTCGGGGGGTAGTTATCAAGCCGGTTCAATACGCCCGCCTACCATCGCCGCCGCGGACCTGCAAAATTTTGCCTAAGTTATCAAAAAAACTGTCAAAAAGCCGCGCACCAAGTACGGGGCGATGAGCAGCAGACTGTGAGAGTTATCACTCTTCCGATCTTGCTGCTCTTCGGCTTTTTGACAGCTTTATTGCTAGCCTGTCACTAAGCACCCACACTAACTACACTGTTCTACCCCCTATACCAGCGCCCCCGGAGCCCCCCGCAACTCAATAAAGTTATTAACCCCTAAACCGCCACTCCTAGACCCCGCCGCAACAATAATATATGTATTAACCCCTAAACCGCCGCTCCCAGACCCCGCCGCCACCTACATGATACCTATTAACCCCTATCCTGCCCCCCCTATACCGTCGCCATCTATAATAAAGTTATTAACCCCTATCCTGCCGATCCCAGACCTCGCAGCAACTAAATAAATAGTTTAACCCCTAAACTGCCGCTCCCGGCCCCCGCCACAACCTATATTAAACTTATTAACCCCTAATCTGCTCCCCTACACCGTCGCCACCTATAATAAGTTTATTAACCCCTATCCTGCCCCCCCTACACCGCCGCCACTGTAATAAAATTATTAACCCCTAAACCTAAGTCTAACCCTAACACCCCCCTAACTTAAATATTAATTAAATAAATCTAAATAATATTTCTCTTATTAAATAAATTAATCGTATTTAAAACTAAATACTTACCTTTAAAATAAACCCTAATATAGCTACAATATAAATAATAATTATATTGTAGCTATCTTAGGATTTATTTTTATTTTACAGGTAACTTTGTATTTATTTTAGCTAGTTAGAATAGTTATTAAATAGTTATTAACTATTTAATAACTACCTAGCTAAAAGAAATACAAAATTACCTGTAAAATAAATCCTAACCTAAGTTACAATTAAACCTAACACTACACTATCATTAAATTAATTAAATAAATTACCTATAAATAACTACAATTAAATACAATTAAATAAACTAACTAAAGTACAAAAAATAAAAATAGCTAAGTTACAAAAAATAAAAAAAATAAGTTACAAACATTTAAAAAAATATTACAACAATTTTAAGCTACTTACACCTAATCTAAGCCCCCTAATAAAATAACAAAGCCCCCCAAAATAAAAAAAATGCCCTACCCTATTCTAAATTAAAAAGTTCAAAGCTCTTTTACCTTACCAGCCCTTAAAAAGGGCCTTTTGCGAGGCATGCCCCAAAGAATTCTGCTCTTTTGCCTGTAAAAGAAAAATACAACCCCCCAACATTAAAACCCACCACCCACATACCCCTAATCTAACCCAAACCCCCCTTAAAAAAAACTAACACTACCCCCCTGAAGATCATCCTACCTTGAGTCGTCTTCAGCCAGCCGACCATCGATGGAACCGAAGAGGAGATCCGGAGCGGCAGAAGTCATCATCCAGGCGACGCTGAATAAGTCTTCCATCCGATGAAGTCATCATCCAGGCGGCGCTGAAGAAGTCTTCCATCCGATAGAAGTCTTCATCCAGGCGGCGTCTTCAATCTTCATCCATCCGGAGCGGAGCCATCTTCAGACGAGCCGACGTGGAGCCATCCTCTTCTTCCCGACGACTAACGACGAATGGATATTCCTTTAAGGGATGTCATCCAAGATGGCGTCCCTTCAATTCTGATTGGCTGATAGGATTCTATCAGCCAATCGGAATTAAGGTAGGAAAAATCTGATTGGCTGATTGAATCAGCCAATCAGATTGAAGTTCAATCCGATTGGCTGATCCAATCAGCCAATCAGATTGAGCTCGCATTCTATTGGCTGTTATTTTATTAGGGGGCTTAGATTAGGTGTAAGTAGCTTAAAATTGTTGTAATATTTTTTAAATGTTTGTAGCTTATTTTTTTTATTTTTTGTAACTTAGCTTTTTTATTTTTTGTACTTTAGTTAGTTTATTTAATTGTATTTAATTGTAGTTATTTGTAGGTAATTTATTTAATTAATTTAATGATAGTGTAGTGTTAGGTTTAATTGTAACTTAGGTTAGGATTTATTTTACAGGTAATTTTGTATTTCTTTTAGCTAGGTAGTTATTAAATAGTTAATAACTATTTAATAACTATTCTAACTAGCTAAAATAAATACAAAGTTACCTGTAAAATAAATATAAATCCTAAAATAGCTACTATGTAATTATTAATTATATTGTAGCTATCTTAGGGTTTATTTTACAGGTAAGTATTTAGTTTTCAATAGAAATCATTTATTAAAGTATAGTGTAGTGTTAGGTGTAATTGTAACTTAGGTTAGTTTTTATTTTACAGGTAAATTTCTCTTTATTTTAGCTAGGTAGCTATTAAATAGTTAATAACTATTTAATAGCTATTGTACCTAGTTAAAATAAATAGAAAGTTACCTGTAAAATAAAAATAAATCCTAAGATAGCTACAATATAATTATTATTTATATTGCAGCTATATTAGGGTTTATTTTAAAGGTAAGTATTTAGTTTTAAATAGGATTAATTTATTTAATAAGAGAAATATTATTTAGATTTATTTAATTAATATTTAAGTTAGGGGGGTGTTAGGGTTAGGGTTAGACTTAGGTTTAGGGGTTAATAATTTTATTACAGTGGCGGTGGTGTAGGGGGGGCAGGATAGGGGTTAATAAACTTATTATAGGTGGTGACGGTGTAGGGGGGGCAGATTAGGGGTTAATAAATTTAATATAGGTTGCGGCGGGGTCCGGGAGCGGCGGTTTAGGGGTTAAACTATTTATTTAGTTGCCGGGATCGGCAGGGTAGGGGTTAATAACTGTATAATAGGTGGCGACGGTATAGGGGGGGCAGGATAAGGGTTAATAGGTATATCATGTAGGTGGCGGCGGGGTCTGGGAGCGGCGGTTTAGGGGTTAATACATATATTATAGTTGCGGCGGGGACCGGCAGTTTAGGGGTTAACATATTTATTATAGCTTGCGGTGGGCTCCGGGAGTGGCGGTTTAGGGGTTAATAAGTTTAAGTTTATTAGAGTG
The DNA here is from genome assembly GCF_027579735.1 of Bombina bombina. Taxonomy (NCBI): domain Eukaryota; kingdom Metazoa; phylum Chordata; class Amphibia; order Anura; family Bombinatoridae; genus Bombina; species Bombina bombina. The sequence goes on from NC_069499.1 coordinate 353,813,565, forward strand.
GCGGTGGGCTCCGGGAGCGGCGGTTTAGGGGGTAATAACTTTATTTAGTTGCGGCGGTGTAGGGGGGACAGATTAGGGGTGTTTAGACTCAGGGTACATGTTAGGGTGTTAGGTGTAGACAGCTCCCATAGGAATCAATGGGATGTCTGGCAGCAGCGAACATGAACTTTCGCTATGGTCAGACTCCCTCTAGGGCGGCGGATTGAAAACCAGGTACGCTGGGCCGGAAAAGTGCCGAGCGTACCTGCTAGTTTTTTGATAACTAGCAAAAGTAGTCAGATTGTGCCGCACTTGTGTGCGGAACATCTGGAGTGACGTAAGAATCGATCTGTGTCGGACTGAGTCCGGAGGATCGAAGCTTACGTCACAAAATTCTACTTTTGCCGGTATCTATAATGCACTTTTAATTTGTGTGACAGTATTAAATTTCAACAGCGCATACATAGCGGCAGGAAGATCGGACACAACTTCCTTGTCAGAATCTGCTCCCTCTGAGTGCGCGTGTTACTAAACACCTGTATCCCTCCATGCACACATTAAGCACCTATGTTTAACAGAATCACTACAGTATTTTTGTCACCCGTATAGCTTGGTATTGTACTCTTTTCTACGTGTCATGGTAGCTACATATATAAGGTGCTTGTGTATACGTAGTAATGAGATTGTATGTTCTGAAGCACTTGCAAATAAACATGTGACCATATACATAATACGGGAACATTTGCATAGCTGGTTAACCTTACAGACTGGAACAGTTTTTCAATGTGCTGCACAGAGGTATTTTCTGTAATCTACCCTTTATTAAATTTGATATAATCACGGGGAACACACGTTAGACTCCATAAAAATAACAAAAATGTTCAGCTATGACAATGTGAATAATGAACAACAAATAAGTTAAATAAGAACAGGCAATGAGAGAAAACAGTGAAATATTCACTATAAACTTTTTTAAGCCAAACTAAGCTCCTACACCCCCCCCCCCCACAGCAGCTCTTGTGCAGGTACTCACCACCCTTAGAAAATGATCTTTTGCAGGCAGAGACAATACAAAATGTAGACACAGAAGTTATCAGTTTGTAAAACTCCTAATCTGGCCAGAAAGGCAGATAGCAATAGAAAAGGGAGTCAATGGGAGGAGCTAATCACTGTGACAATCCCAGGCCCAAACAAACACCAAGATTACAAGTTTTGCGCTATACCGGGTGCATAAATAACGGGGGGAAAATAGCGTTATCGCACTTTCCATAGCGCTGCCATTACAAGTTAAGCCAAAACCTTCTTTCCTTCTTAATACAGGGTGATTCCACAGCTGCATTCATTTCTTGTGGGAAATACTGAACCTGGCCACCAGGAAGAGGCAAAGACACCCCAGCCAAAGGCTTAAATACCTCTCCTACTTCCCTCATCCCCCAGTCATTCTTTGCCTTTCCTCACAGGAGGTTGGCAGAGAAGTGTCAGAAGATTTCGGAGTAGTTCCTTAGGAAGGGTATCTACCCTTCGAGATGGGACTGGAGTTTTAAGTAGTCTTGTCAGCCTCTCAGTGAGAGCATTGAAGAAAGTTAGAGTCTGGAGATGCAGGGAGAGTCATTCTTTCTGCAAACCAATCCAGACTAATAGTAACAGCTCCTAAGCAATCAGCGTTGACGAGTTTCACTGCCTGCTTTTCTTCACTCAAGTCCATGTCAGAAGCAACGCTACAGTCTGTCAAACTAGAAGGACGGTGTTTTTCTGTTTCACAGCATAGATTCCGGTAGGATCATTTCATTTTTTATACATATGTTAACAATAGAAAACAGGGTCACAGTGGGACTCCTTTTATCTTTATGGAATCAAGGGTTAATATCCTCTGAGGGGGGTTATTAAAAAGTGGGGTTTTTAATCATATTTGTTATGTGATTTCGACTGCTTTATGTGTAGGCTGATACGGAAAGTAATGGTTATTTTTTATTTTATTATTCACATTGAGAGCTGCACAGTTTTATTAAGCTAGTGCGCTTTTCATTGGCAGGGGCGGTCCTGCATGACGCACCATGTGACCGGGAGTGGTCAGGTTTTTACATTTCATTTTCTTGACCGAGTATCTGCACAGAGGAGCGAGTTTGTCTGGGTCATAGGAGGTGGTGATTTTGCCTCTTCCTACTACGTGCAAGCAAAGGGTTAATCCATGCACTCCTGCCCAGGGACCATCGGGTAAATTGACTATTGTATCTGATCAGTCATCTGGGGATGCGGTTCCCTCTGAAGCTTCAGAGGTAGGACCTCCAGGGTCAGAGTCTGCTGATTTGATTCCTCCGACTGAAGAGGATTTAGGCAATGTTAGAGATTCTGAGTGCTGATCCGTCAGTCGGATCTCCGTACTCTAAATCAGATAGCGATCTTGATTAGATGAGGGGAGAAGGAGGGAGATCCTATTCCTTCTTGTATATATATATATATATATATATATATTATTTTTTTTTAAACCCCAGTTTTGAGTTTTTTTGGGGGGTTTGTGTTGTATGACAGGCAGGACCTGTTTTTGCACATTCCTTCTTGGCTATCACTTTTGTGTGCTTGCCTATTTGCTTTTTTCTATTCCGTTTCAGGATAGTTTTTTGTTTTAGAGCTCTTGGCTGTTGTAGAAACTTTTTTTAGGAAGACGTTTCATCATTTGGGATACTACATTCTGAAGACTTCAGTTGTCGTGATTTCTGGAGACTTGCTGTGGATACATTTTGATTTCAGTTCGAGGTGATGGTTCCCTCGAATATTTTCAAGACAGATTTAAGCCATGGAGCTTATACTTCTTGATTTGGATTATTCTAAGTCTTCTAGCATAGTTGGAACTTCAGAATTTTCTGCTTACCCTTAAGTTGCTCTGAGAGATATGTCGGTTAAGTCTACTCTGTCCTTCAACTCAAGAGGAGTTTTTTCTAGCTTTCAGGTCCATTCTAGATGACAGGAAAGACCTGTTTTGGGACAATATCTTGGATGGGCGCTTGATTCTGGGTGATATTGGATCAAGGGGTCCTAGAGGCTGGAGCAAGGCTTATCATCCAGCCTTTCTGGGCAGTTTTTCTTCTCTTGATTTGGTCTTTTGGCAGAGAGAGGGAAGCTTTTTGAATGACTTTTGGAGTCATTGTCCGGTACCTATTGCAGTGTGAGAATATTTTCATTCCACTGTTGTTCATGGTCCAAATAAGGGAGGGGTCTCCCATCCTATTTGGGTTCTATGGTACTTATGCAGAGCTTATTATGTCCCCTTTTTGGGGTACCCTCTTCCTGTTTATTCAGGGAACTCTGCAGGATCACTGTCATGAAGGATATCTTTCTTTTTCATTCCTTTTGGATAAAATCCGGTTCTTATGGATCCGGTCTCTTTCAGTAAACCTTGTTTCTAATCCTACATTTTTTTTGGGTAGATCTGGGGTTTAATTTGGCAGTATCCTGATTGCAGATTTATCTGTGGCTCCCTGGTCTTGACTTTTATGGTTTACTAACATCATCTGTTAGAAGACCTTTAGGATTTTTCATCTGTCTTCTTCGATCCTCAGAGATGGATCTAGACCAGAATTCTCTGGGTAGACGCCAGGGTGGATCCCTAGATGCTAATTTGGTCTTTTTCAGACAGGAAGATTTTTCCTTAGATCTTGTGAAGTTAGAGCTTACTTCATCGGGTTATGCCCTCCAGACTCCCTTCAGGCCATCTCTGGCTCTGTGGGGGTAGGTGATGTTTTGGTCCTGCGACCCTTCTTGGGTTTCTTCCTTTAACAGGTCTCATTTCAGCCGGGGCCAAAACATCGGCATGGCGCTGTTTTGACTCTGTCTCATCAGATTTACCTGGAATACCGGTTGTCCTAGGGGGGCCGTGGATTAGGGAGATTCCCTCTCGATTATTTTTATGGTTCCTCGGTCAAGCATTTTGCTCTGAGGGTTTGGTCTTCTGGGTTCATCCCAGTGTATGGACTCTAGTCAGACTTTTTCTCTCAAGTGGCTTAGATTTCAGAGAAGCAGAGATTCTGATGCGTAGAGGGTAGTATCTCGAGTTTGGTGATGGGCGGAGGCCCACTTCTGCTCTCTTTTTGCCCTCCTGTTAGCATTCAGTGTCCTCTGTAGCTTGGGTATAATTTCCCACAAGTAATGAATGCAGCTGTGGACTCTCCCTGTATTAAGAAGGAAAACAAATTATGCTTACCAGATAATTTCCTTTCCTTCTGTAAAGGGAGAGTCCACAGCTCCCACCCGTGTTCTCCAATGGACGGCCCTAAAAATTATATTGTTTCTTCTGGTACCTTTTTCACCATGATATTTCTCCTACTGTTCCTTGTTCCCTCGGCAGAATGACTAGGGGGGATGAGGTAAGTGGGGGACGTATTTAAGCCTTTGGCTGGGGTGTCTTTGCCTCCTCCTGGTGGCCAGGTTCAGTATTTCCCACAAGTAATGAATGCAGCTGTGGACTCTCCCTGTACAGAAGGAAAGGAAATTATCTGGAAAGCATAATTTATGGTTTTGTTGTGTGGTATGGTGCGATAAGCTCCATACCGCACAAAACCCAAGGCCTGACTTTACGTGCTCGTGCATGCTATCCCCATAGACAATGTAGAGAAAGTGTTAGAAAAACTAACACCTGTGATCACGTTATGGCGATCGCCGTAACGCAACCCTATTGATGTCTATAGGGAAAATAAAGTTACGTTAAAACCTAACACCCTAACATAAACCCCTAGTCTAAATACCCCTAATCCGTCTCTCCCCGACATTGCTGACACTAAATAAACCTATTAACCCCTAAACTGCCGGCCCCCACATCACAACTACTATAATAAACCTATTAACCCCTAAACCACCGTACCCTTACATCGCAACTACTATAATAAACCTATTAACCCCTAAAATGCCGGCCCCCCACATCGCAACTACTAAACTAAACCTATTAACCCCTAAAACGCCACCCCCCACTAAATTAAACTATTAACCCTTAAACCTAATACCCCCCTAATTTTAAATTAAATTTACAATATAACTATCTTTAAATAAATAAATAAAAACTTACCTGTGAATAAAAAATAATAATAAGTTTAAACTATAAAGTAACCCAACATTACTATTTTAAAACAATAAAATTAACAACAACAAAATTACAAATTAAAAAAATCCTAACACTACGAAAAAATTTAAAAAAATGACATTACAAAAAAATAAAAACTCTAAGATTACAAAAAATAATAAAATGTTAAAATCAGCCAATATAATTTGAAAAAGTCAGCCAATAGGAATGCAAAGTACCCCATTTTTAAACAGATACCTTGCATTCAAGCTTCAGTGTACGGCGGTGATCGTATGAAGAGGATCCTCCATGCTGGATGTCCGCACTGCCGGTGACGATGCTCCATGCCTCCACAGCTCTGCGCCACCGGGATAAAGATAGGAGATGCCCCCGCGATGGATGAAGATGTCGCTGCGTGGATGAAGATGGATGTCCGGACTTCAGGAACTGTGAGTAGATTTTCTAGGATTAGTGTTAGGTTTTTTTTGTTGTTTTTTTGGGTGTTTTTTTTTTTAGATTAGGGATGGGCAGTAAAAGAGCTGAATGCCCTTTTAAGGGCAATGTCCATACAAATGCCCCTTTAGGGGCAATGGGTACGTTAAGTTTTTTTTTACACTTAGTTTTTTTTATTTTAGAGGGTTGGTTGGGTGGGGGGGGTTTACTGTTAGGGGGACTTTGTAATTTTTAGGTAAAAGAGCTGTTTAACTTAGGGCAATGCCCTATAAATGGCCCTTTTAAGGGCTATTGGTAGTTTATTGTTAGGTTAGGGGGTGTTTTTATTTTGGGGGGCTTTTTTGTTTTTATAGGGGTATTAGATTAGGTGTAATTTTTATTTTGGATCATTTATTTTATTATTTTTTGTAATCTTACGGCTAGATTACGAGTTTTTCATTTTGAGCTGTGTGGTGCTAACGAGCAGTTTATGCTCACTGCTCACTTACAGACAGCGCTGGTATTACGGGTTTTTACAACCCAGATAAGAAGTGAGCTTTGAGCAAAATTCTGCTCCTTACCACACTCCAATACCAGCGCTGCTTACGTTAGCAGTGAGCTGGTGTAACGTGCTCGTGCATGATTTCCCCATAGGAATCAACGGGGAGAGCCGGCTTTTGGCTGATCCAATCAGCCAATAGAATGCGAGCTCAGTCCTATTGGCTGATTGCATCAGCCAATAGGATTTTTTCTACCTTAATTCCGATTGGCTGATAGAATTTTATCAGCCAATCGGAATTGAAGGGACGCCATCTTGGATGACGTCATTTAAAGGTACCTTCATTCTGTGTTAGCCGTCGATTGAAGAGGATGCTCCGCGTCCGATGTCTTGAAGATGGACCCGCTCCGCGCCGGATGGATGAAGATAGAAGATGCCATCTGGATGAAGACTTCTGCCCGTTTGGAGGACCACTTCGCCCGGCTTGGATGAAGACTTCTCCTGGCTTCGTTGAGGACTTCGGCCCGGTTGGGTGAAGACTTCTACCGGTAAGGTGATCTTCAAGGGGTTAGTGTTAGGTTTTTTTAAGGGTACTGGGTGGGTTTTAGAGTAGGGTTGGTTGTGTGGGTGGTGGGTTTTAATGTTGGGGGGGATTTGTAATTTTTTTTACAGGTAAAAGAGCTGATTACTTTGGGGCCATGCCCCGCAAAAGGCCCTTTTAAGGGCTATTTGTAATTTAGTGTAGGGTAGGGCTTTTTTTTTATTTTGGGGGGGCTTTTTTATTTTGTTAGGGGGATTAGATTAGGTGTAATTAGTTTTAAAATATTGTAATTTGTTTATTATTTTCTGTAATTTAGTGTTTGTTTTTGTACTTTAGATAATTTTATTTAATTGTATTTAATTGTATTTAATTTAGGGAATAAATTTAATTATAGTGCAGTGTTAGGTGTAATTGTAACTTAGGTTAAGTTTTATTTTACAGGTAACTTTGTATTTATTTTAGCTAGGTAGTTATTAAATAGTTAATAACTATTTAATAACTATTGTACCTAGTTAAAATAAATACAAAGTTGCCTGTAAAATAAAAATAAACCCTAAGATAGCTACAATGTAACTATTCGTTATTTTGTAGCTAGCTTAGAGTTGATTTTACAGGTATTTAGTTTTAAATAGGAATAATTTAGTTAATGATAGTAATTTTATTTAGATTTCTTTTAATTATATTTAAGTTAGGGGGTGTTAGGTTTAGGGTTAGAATTAGGTTTAGGGGTTAATAACTTTAATATAGTGGCGGTAACGTTGGGGGCGGCAGATTAGGGGTTAATAAATGTAGGTAGGTGGCGTCGATGTTAGGGCCGGCAGATTAGGGGTTAATAATAATTAACTGTTTGTGAGGCGGGAGTGCGGCGGTTTAGGGGTTAATATATTTATTATAGTGGCGGCGATGTCCGGTTCGGCAGATTAGGGGTTAAAACTTTTACTTTAGTGTTTGCGATGCAGGAGGGCCTCAGTTTAGGGGTTAATAGGTAGTTTATGGGTGTTAGTGTACTTTTTAGCACTTTAGTTATGAGTTTTATGCTACGGCGTTGTAGTGTAAAACTCTTAACTACTGACGTAAGTGGATTTGCTGTATTTCCAAGTCTGGCCAAAAAAGTGAGCGGTACACCTGTACCTTCAAGACTCATAATACCAACGGGCGTTAAAAAGCAGCATTGGGACCGGTTAACGCTGCTTTTTAAGCCTAATGCACAACTTGTAATCTAGCCGTTAGAGTTTTTTTATTTTTTGTAATTTTAGAGTTTTTATTTTTTTGTAATGTCTTTTTTTTATTTTTTTCGTAGTGTTAATATTTTTTTAATTTGTAATTTAGGTCTTTTTATTTTTCGTTAATTTTATTGTAAAATAATAATGTTAGGTTACTTTATAGTTTAAACTTATTTTTTTTTATTTGACAGGTAAGTTTTTATTTATTTAAAGATAGTTATATTGTAAATTCAATTTAAAATTGGGGGTATTAGTTTAATTAAGTGTGTTGCGATGTGGGGGCGGCAGTTTAGGGGTTAATACGTTTAGTTTAGTAGTAGTGATGTGGAGGGCCGGCGGATTAGGGTTTAATAGCTTTATTTAGTGTTGGCTATGTGGGTGGGCTGCGGATTAAGGGTTACTAAGTTTAATGCGATGCGGGAGGGTGGCGGTTTGGGGGTTTATTGGTAGTTTATGGGTGTTAGTATACTTTGTAAAATTTTAGTTATGAGTTTTGAGAAACATTTTTGTTTCGCAAAATCCATAACTACTGATCTCAGATCGCGGAATGGATCGTGTTGGTATAGGCTGTAACGCAAGCATTTTAGCTGGACCGCACAACCTGTAATACAGCGCTAAATACCGGACTCAAAAGTAATTTTTTGAGTGCGGAATGGATTGTTGCGTTACAGGCTAAAATGCTTGCGGTATAGCTATACCACCACGACTTGTAATACAGGAGACCTGCCATTCCACGCGCAATGGCCAATTTTTCAGCAGTATAGCCTTACCGCACCATACCTAAAAACTTGTAATTTAGGTGAAAGGTTTAAAAGTAAAAACCCGTAAAACAGTTTAAAACCATTTAACCCCTTAAGGACAAGGCCATTTTTCAATTTCTTTCTCTTAAGGACCAGGGCTATTTTTACATTTCTGCGGTGTTTGTGTTTAGCTGTAATTTTCCTCTTACTCATTTACTGTACCCACACATATTATATAACGTTTTTCTAGCCATTAAATGGACTTTCTAAAGATACCATTATGTTCATCATATCTTATAATTTATTATAAAAAAATTATAAAATATGAGGAAAAAATGGAAAAAAAACATAATTTATGTAAGAACTTACCTGATAAATTCATTTCTTTCATATTAGCAAGAGTCCATGAGTTAGTGACATATGGGATATACAATCCTACCAGGAGGGCCAAAGTTTCCCAAACCTCAAAATGCCTATAAATACACCCCTCACCACACCCACAATTCAGTTTAACGAATAGCCAAGCAGTGGGGTGATAAAGAAAGGAGTAGAAAGCATCAACAAAGGAAATTTGGAAATAATTGTGCTTTATACAAAAAATCATAACCACCATAAAAAGGGTGGGCCTCATGGACTCTTGCCAATATGAAAGAAATGAATTTATCAGGTAAGTTCTTACATAAATTATGTTTTCTTTCATGTAATTGGCAAGAGTCCATGAGCTAGTGACATATGGGATATCAATACCCAAGATGTGGAGTCTTCCACTCAAGAGTCACTAGAGAGGGAGGGAATAAAATAAAAACAGCCATATTCCGCTGAAAAAATAATCCACAACCCAAAAAATAAGTTATTTTCACTTTTGAAAGAAAAAAACTTAAATCAAAAAGCAGAAGAATCAAACTGAAACAGCTGCCTGAAGAACTTTTCTACCAAAAACTGCTTCAGAAGAAGCAAATACATCAAAATGGTAGAATTTAGTAAATGTATGCAAAGAGGACCAAGTTGCTGCTTTGCAAATCTGATCAACTGAAGCTTCATTCTTAAAAGCTGTAATTCTCTGAGGCGGGGTTTGACCCGACTCCAAATAAGCTTGATGAATCAAAAGTTTCAACCAAGAAGCCAAGGAAATAGCAGAAGCTTTCTGACCTTTCCTAGGACCAGAAAATAAAACAAATAAACTGGAAGTCTTCCTGAAATTTTTAGTAGCTTCCACATAATATTTCAAAGCTCTTAGCACATCCAAAGAATGTAAGGATCTCTCCAAAGAATTCTTAGGATTAGGACACAAGGAAGGGACAACAATTTCTCTACTAATGTTGTTAGAATTCACAACCTTAGGTAAAAATTGAAAAGAAGTCCGCAAAACTGCCTTATCCTGATGAAAAATCAGAAAAGGAGACTCACAAGAAAGAGCAGATAGCTCAGAAACTATTCTAGCAGAAGAAATAGCCAAAAGGAACAACACTTTCCAGGAAAGTAGTTTAATGTCCAAAGAATGCATAGGCTCAAATGGAGGAGCCTGTAAAGCCTTCAGAACCAAATTAAGACTCCAAGGGGGAGAAATTGATTTAATGACATGCTTAATATGAACTAAAGCCTGTACAAAACAGTGAATATCAGGAAGAATAGCAATCTTTCTGTGAAATAAATCAGAAAGAGCGGAGATTTGTCCTTTCAAGGAACTTGCACAAGAAAAGATATAACACACCAGCGCCAGAGTATGGCTGAAATACCCAAGGAAAACAAGATTATGTAGAAAATGAATATTTATTACTGCGCTATAAAAAACAAATATAAAACAGTAAAATTGTAAAACTGATATCAAAAATCGTTGGTAATTCTCACAATGCCAGAAGTGATAGGTATATTCAGGTTGGCCAACCTTAAGATAAAATATATATATAAAAATATATGTTGAAATATATATATATATATATATAGAGGCAAATATAAAAACGAATACAGCTCAGAGATATATACAATGTATGATTCTAAATATGAGGATTTAAATGTTCTATTTATAATCTCTTCACATGGACTTTGTATCGATAATAACGGTTTTTACTAAAATCTATGACAAAATATCACAGTAAAGTTCTTGGTGCAAACAGATTTTTTCATACAATATCTGTGCAGTGTCAAATCGTTGTTTTGTAGAGGTATATTTAAAAAGTCAATACCGGATTATTCATCTAAGTGTTTCTGAAAGATCACTGTTCATCTGTATAAATATGCAGCTGAACGGTACCTTAAAATTCCCTTGCAAAGTGCTTTATGCGTATCTTCTGTTTCACTTCAGGTGAAGCTCTATATGCAAATCCTTAGAGTGCTCAATTCGCAGCCGATTGTGGAGCCGGTCTGGTCTGTTCTGCATTCTCCTGCTGTGAGCATACAGAGTACGCGCTTTCTCCAGAAGGGGCTCTGATTGGTCCTTGCTCTTGGGGGAGTTGCCGCTTACGATATAGATCGCGGCTCTACGGCTGTAATTAGGAGATAGTCTTGTTTGGTCCTTAGCGATATCCTTGGGGTGAAAAAGTAAGCAACGCATTTCTGCTGAGATTAGTCAGCCTTTGTCAAGCTGCTTTTTCATATCCCTATGATGTTTAAATAGCCCCTAACGGCTGCCCATTTGCTGATGTCAATTAGACAATTACCATAATAAAATTTACTATTGTGAATTTTGCTAACATATGAAATGTAAACGGAAATCGGGTAATCCCTGTAATTTGAATATACACACTTCAGCATTACTAGTGAAATTACCGGGCTTCTATTAAATATGGATAAATATAGATAAAAAATATATATAGATACAAAATATAAAATATAGAATTAGCAATAATTTAGAGACAATTAACCATACTATAAAAAGAGGACCTTACTATAAATGGTTTAATTTGGTTTGGTACTAGGAATCAAATAGTATATATAAAAACAGAATTTTTCAAAACAGAAATATTTCACCAGCTAGGTGTTGGGAGAGGGAATGAAGACAAAATATATATATATATATATATATATATATATATATATATATATATATATATATATATATATATATATATATATATATAAAAATATATAATATATAAAAACAAAATAGTCTCATACCCGCTATAGTGATTTATGTGTATGCAAAATACTATAGTCTATATAAAAATAAAAACAGAGTAGTGTTTGTAAAATCAGCTAACCTGTTCTGTTAGTAGATAAAAGTATGTATAGACATGTCTTTTACAGCAGTTTTTTGTTAAAATTAGGTATTTAGAAAGCAGTTGAGGTTGAAATCTAAATTTAATCCTTTTGGTTTTAATGTTTGAAGCTCAAATATCCATTTTGCCTCCTTTTGTAATAGTGCATATGACACATTTTCCCCTCTTCTCTTTTCACTCAATTTAGTTATTGCTGTGAAGTTAAAATATTTTAAGTTATTGTTACAGCATGTTCTAAAGTGTTTGGCTACTGGAAGATCTTTATTTCTTTCTTTTTCAGAATTTTCAATGGAGTTTAAATGTTCCCTTATTCTCTCTCTTATTGTTCTTTCAGTCTCGCCTATGTACTGTTTCCCACATTTTTTGCATGTTATCAGGTAGATGGCATTAATGTCAATACATCTAATAGTCTCTTTTATTGTATATTCTCTCTTAGTATTTGTTGATGTAAAGTTTTTTTATATTCTATATGAAGATAAATTCTATGAACAGATTTGCGGCACAGCTATGGGCACAAAATTTGCCCCTAGCTACGCAAATCTGTTCATGGGTGACTGGGAAACCAAATTCCTAAACCAAAGTCCTTACAAGAATGACATAATCGTCTATAAAAGATATATAGACGATCTGTTTATTATCTGGAAGGGCAGTATGGAAAAATTACAAGAGTGCCTTAATAGTATGAATGATAATGATCTTAATTTAAAATTTACAGCAGATATTAGCAAGGAGCTGGTACACTATTTGGATTTAGAAATTAATATAAAAAATGACGTAATTACAACTAAAACCTTTTTCAAGGAAGTTGATGCCAACAATTTTATCCATGAAACAAGCTGTCACTTACAAAAATGGAAAAGTAATATTCCAAAGGGCCAGTTCCTGCGATTAAAAAGAAATTGCAAGGAAGAAAATGACTTTGAAACCCAGTCCTTAATTTTAAAGAACAAATTTATTGAAAGAGGGTACTCTGAAGAAAAGATAGAAATAGAGAGAACCAAGATTAAAGAGATAGAAAGAAAAGAAATATTACAATATAAGACAAAAGAAACTATTCCAGCTATGACACCTAATGCCGGAATTTTTTTGCCCTTTGTTACAGAATACAGTGAGGATAGGCTTAAACTTGAAAAAATAATAAGATCCCATTGTAAGATCCTCAAATCAGATCCACATTTAGGGGCTCAATTACCTAATAACCCCAAATTCGTATATAAAAAACCAAAAAATTTAAAAAGCAAATTAGCTCCAACCTATAAACAAAACACCTGCAAAACAACTAGAGGTCTGCTAGGTGAAAAATTGCAAGGCTTTTATCCTTGCTTAACATGTAAGGCATGTAAATATGCGAATAAAACAAAAAACTTTACATCAACAAATACTAAGAGAGAATATACAATAAAAGAGACTATTAGATGTATTGACATTAATGCCATCTACCTGATAACATGCAAAAAATGTGGGAAACAGTACATAGGCGAGACTGAAAGAACAGTAAGAGAGAGAATAAGGGAACATTTAAACTCCATTGAAAATTCTGAAAAAGAAAGAAATAAAGATCTTCCAGTAGCCAAACACTTTAGAACATGCTGTAACAATAACTTAAAATATTTTAACTTCACAGCAATAACTAAATTAAGTGAAAAGAGAAGAGGGGGAAATTTGTCATATGCACTATTACAAAAGGAGGCAAAATGGATATTTGAGCTTCAAACATTAAAACCAAAAGGATTAAATTTAGATTTCAACCTCAACTGCTTTCTAAATACCTAATTTTAATAAAAAACTGCTGTAAAAGACATGTCTATACATACTTTTATCTACTAACAGAACAGGTTAGCTGATTTTACAAACACTACTCTGTTTTTATTTTTATATAGACTATAGTATTTTTCATACACATAAATCACTATAGCGGGTATGAGACTATTTTGTTTTTATATATTTATATATATATATATATATATATATATATATATATATATATATATATATATATATATATATATATATATATATATATTATCTTCATTCCCTCTCCCAACACCTAGCTGGTGAAATATTTCTGTTTTGAAAAATTCTGTTTTTATATATACTATTTGATTCCTAGTACCAAACCAAATTAAACCATTTATAGTAAGGTCCTCTTTTTATAGTATGGTTAATTGTCTCTAAATTATTGCTAATTCTATATTTTATATTTTGTATCTATATATTTTTTTATCTATATTTATCCATTTCTAATAGAAGCCCGGTAATTTCACTAATAATGCTGAAGTGTGTATATTCAAATTACAGGGATTACCCGATTTCCGTTTACATTTCATATGTTTGCAAAATTCATAATAGTAAATCTTATTCTGGTAATTGTCTAATTGACATCAGCAAATGGGCAGCCGTTAGGGGCTATTTAAACATCATAGGGATATAAAAAAAGAAGCTTGACAAAGGCTGACTAATCTCAGCAGAAACGCGTTGCTTACTTTTTCACCCCAAGGATATCGCTAAGGACCAAACAAGACTATCCCCTAATTACAGCCGTAGAGCCGCGATCTATATCGTAAGCGGCAACTCCCCCAAGAGCAAGGACCAATCAGAGCCCCTTCTGGAGAAGGCGTGTACTCTGTATGCTCACAGCAGGAGAACGCCGAACAGACCAGACCGGCTCCACAATCGGCTGCGAATTGAGCACTCTAAGGATTTGCATATAGAGCTTCAACTGAAGTGAAACAGAAGATACGCATAAAGCACTTTGCAAGGGAATTTTAAGGTACCGTTCAGCTGCATATTTATACCGATGAACAGTGATCTTTCAGAAACACTTAGATGAATAATCCAGTATTGACTTTTTAAATATACCTCTACAAAACAACGATTTGACACTGCACAGATATTGTATGAAAAAATCTGTTTGCACCAAGAACTTTACTGTGATATTTTGTCAAAGATTTTAGTAAAAAACGTTATTATCGATACAAAGTCCATGTGAAGAGATTATATATAGAACATTTAAATCCTCATATTTAGAATCATACATTGTATATATCTCTGAGCTGTATTCGTTTTTTATATTTGCCTCTATATATATATATATATATATATATATATATATATATATATATATATATATATATATTTCAACATATATTTTTATATATATATTTTATCTTAAGGTTGGCCAACCTGAATATACCTATCACTTCTGGCATTGTGAGAATTACCAACGATTTTTGATATCAGTTTTACAATTTTACTGTTTTATATTTGTTTTTTTTATAGCGCAGTAATAAATATTCATTTTCTACATAATCTTGTTTTCCTTGGGTATTTCAGCCATACTCTGGCGCTGGTGTGTTATATCTTTTCTTGTGCACTATCTTTTGGGACCTTTTAGAGGAAGTTCCTTTTAACCCACTATTTTATACCCTCTTGTTCTAGCGCAGTCTATTATCACAACCTCTATCCTTTCAAGGAACTTGCAGACAAACCTTTATCCAAACCATCCTGAAGAAACTGTAAAATTTTAGGAATTCTAAAAGAATGCCAGGAGAATTTATGAGAAGAACACCATGAAATGTAAGTCTTCCAAACTCTATAATAAATCTTTCTAGAAACAGATTTACGAGCTTGTAACATAGTATTAATCACTGAGTCAGAGACACCTCTATGACTTAGAACTAAGCATTCAATTTCCATACCTTCAAATTTAATGATTTGAGATCCTGATGGAAAAACGGACCTTGAGATAGTAGGTCCGGCCTAAACGGAAGTGGCCAAGGCGGGCAACTGGACATCTGAACCAGATCCGCATACCAAAACCTGTGTGGCCATGCTGGAGCCACCAGCAACACAAAAGACTGTTCCATGATGATTTTGGAGATCACTCTTGGAAGGAGAACTAGAGGCGGAAAGATGTAAGCAGGTTGATAACACCAAGGAAGTGTCAGCGCATCCACTGCTTCCGCCTGAACATCCCTGGACCTGGACAGGTATCTGGGAAGTTTCTTGTTTAGATGAGAGGCCATGAGATCTATCTCTGGAAGCCCCCACATCTGAACAATCTGAGAAAACACATCTGGATGGAGAGACCACTCCCCTGGATGTAAAGTCTGGCGGCTGAGATAATCCGCCTCCCAATTGTCTATGCCTGGGATATGCACCGCAGAGATTAGACAGGAGCTGGATTCCGCCCAGGCAAGTATCGGAGATACTTCTTTCATAGCTTGGGGACTGTGAGTCCCACCCTGATGATTGACATAAGCCACAGTTGTGATATTGTCTGTCTGAAAACAAATGAACGGTTCTCTCTTTAGTAGAGGCCAGAACTGAAGAGCCCTGAGAATTGCACGGAGTTCTAAAATATTTAATGGTAATTTCTTGAGATTTACAAACCCCTTGTGCTGTCAGAGATCCCCAAACAGCTCCCCAACCTGAAAGACTCGCATCTGTTGTGATCACAGTCCAGATTGGGCGAACAAAAGAAGCCCCTTGAACCAAACGATTCAAAATTTTCAGATCCAGAACTGGTCTGAACAAATTTTCTTTCTTTGGTACAATGAATAGGTTTGAATAAAACCCAAAACCTTGTTCCTGAAGAGGAACTGGCATGATTACCCCTGAAGACTCCAGGTCTGAAACACACTTCAGAAAAGCCTGAGCTTTTACTGGATTTACAGGGATGCGTGAGCGAAAAAATCTTCTCACAGGAGGTCTTACTTTGAATCCTATTCGATATCCTTGAGAGAAAATGCTCTGAATCCAATGATTTTGGACAGATTTTATCCAACAATCCTTGAAAAACCTTAATCTGCCCCCTACCAGCTGAGCTGGAATGAGGGCTGCACCTTCATGCGGACTTAGGGGCAGACTTTGGTTTCCTAAATGGCTTGGATTTATTCCAATTTGAGGAAGGCTTCCAACTGGAAGCAGATTCCTTGGGAGGAGGATTGAGTTTTTGTTCCTTATTCTGATGAAAAGAACGAAAACGGTGAGAAGCCTTAGATTTACCCTTAGGTTTTTTATCCTGAGGCAAAAAAACTCCTTTTTCTCCAGTGATAGTTGAAATAATAGAATCCAACTGAGAACCAAATAAATTATTACCTTGGAAAAAAAGAAAGAGATAGTAATCTAGATTTAGATGTCATATCAGCATTCCAAGATTTAAGCCACAAAGCTCTTCTAGCTAATACAGCTAAAGACATGGATCTAACATCAATTTTGATAATATCAAAAATTGCATCACAAATAAAATGATTAGCATGTTGCAGTAAGCGAACAATGCTAGATATGTCAGAATCCAATTCATGTTGCGCTAAATTTTCCAACCAGAAAGTTGATGCAGCCGCAACATCACCCAAAGAAATAGCAGGTCTGAGAAGATGACCTGAATATAAATAGGCCTTCCTTAGATAAGATTCAAGTTTCCTATCTAAAGGATCCCTAAAGGAAGTGTTATCTTCCATAGGAATAGTGGTACGTTTAGCAAGAGTAGAAATAGCCCCATCAACTTTGGGGACCTTTTCCCAAAACTCTATAGATTTTGCTGGTAAAGGATACAATCTCTTAAACCTTGAAGAAGGAATAAAGGAAGTACCTGGCTTATTCCATTCCCTAGAAATCATATCAGAAATAGCCTCAGGAATGGGGAAAACACCTGGGGAAACCACAGGAGGTTTAAAAACAGCATTTAAACGTTTATTAGACTGAACGTCAATAGGACTGGTTACCTCAATATCCAAAGTAATTAACACTTCTTTTAATAAAGAACGCATATACTCTATTTTAAATAAATAAGTAGATTTGTCAGTGTCAATATCTGAGGAAGGATCTTCTGAATCAGATAGATCCTTATCAGAAGAGGATAAATTATTATGTTGTTGGTCATTTGAAATTTCATCAGCTAAATGAGAAGTTTTAAAAGACCTTTTACGTTTATTAGAAGGTGGAAATGCAGACAAAGCCTTCATAATAGAATCAGAAACAAATTCTTTAAAATTTACAGGTATATCATGCACATTAGAAGTTGAAGGAACTGCAACTGGCAATGTACTATTACTGATAGAAACACTATCTGCATGTAAAAGTTTATCATGACAACTATTACAAATGACAATCGGTGGAATAATTTCTACAATTTTACAACAAATGCACTTAGCTTTGGTAGAGCCGATGTCAGGCAGCAATGTTCCAGCAGAAACTTCAGAGGCAGGATCAGATTGGGACATCTTGCTCAATGTAAGAGAAAAAACAACATATAAAGCAAAATTATCTATTTCCTTAAATGACAGTTTCAGGAATGGGAAAAAATGCAAAAGCATAGGCCTCTTGATAGAAAAGAAAGCAGGAGGCAAACAACAATGGGGTATTGAAATAATGAAGAAAAATTGGCGCCAAGTATGACGCACAACGTAACGTAAACTTTTTTTTTGGCGCCAAAAATGACCGGAAATGACACACTTGCGTCACTAATGACGCCGCCGTGTGAAAGGTCTCGGCGTCACGTATGACGCGGGAAATGTCAAAGTTGCGTCAAAAACGTATTTTTCCGCGCCAAAAAAGTTCACGCCAAAAATGACGCAATAAAGTTTAACATTTGACGCACCGGCGGGCCTAATACCCGCAAATGCAAAAAGTAGTCAAATTGAAAAAGACTAAACCCCAGGTAAGAAATAAATTTCTTAAAGTGTTTATATTCCCAAATATGAAACTGACAGTCTGCAGAAGGAAATACATGAACCTAACTCATGGCAAATATAAGTACAATACATATATTTAGAACTTTATATAATTGCATAAAGTGCCAAACCATAGCTGAGAGTGTCTTAAGTAAATGAAAACATACTTACCAAAAGACACCCATCCACATATAGAAGATAGCCAAACCAGTACTAAAACAGTTCTTTAGTAGAGGTAATGGTAAATTTGAGAGTATATCGTTGATCTGAAAAGGGAGGTAGGAGATGAATCTCTACGACCGATAACAGAGAACCCATGAAAAAGACCCCCGTTAGAGAAATCCTCGTAGTCAATAGATGATACTCCCTTCACGTCCCTCTGACATTCGCTGTACTCTGAGAGGAATCGGGCTTCAACAATGCTGAGAAGCGCATATCAACGTAGAAATCTTAGCACAAACTTACTTCACCACCTCCATAGGAGGCAAAGTTTGTAAAACTGAATTGTGGGTGTGGTGAGGGGTGTATTTATAGGAATTTTGAGGTTTGGGAAACTTTGCCCCTCCTGGTAGGATTGTATATCCCATATGTCACTAGCTCATGGACTCTTGCCAATTACATGAAAGAAACACAGTTTTTCCAACTTTGACCCCCAAAATCTTTTACACATCTACAACCACCAAAAAACACCCATGCTAAATAGTTTCTAAATTTTGTCCTGAGTTTAGAAATACCCAATATTTACATGTTCTTTGCTTTTTTTGCAAGTTATAGGGCAATAAGTACAAGTAGCACTTTGCTATTTCCAAACCACTTTTTTTCAAAATTAGCGCTAGTTACATTGGGACACTGATATCTTTCAGGAATCCCTGAATATGCCTTGACATGTATATATATATATATATTTTTTAGAAGACATCCCAAAGTACTGATCTAGGCCCATTTTGGTATATTTCATGCCACCATTTCACTGCCAAATGCGATCAAATAAAGAAAAAATTCACTTTTTCATAATTTTTTTCACAAACTTTAGGTTTCTCACTGAAATTATTTGCAAACAACTTGTGCAATTATGGCATAAATGGTTGTAAACGCTTCTTTGGGATCCCCTTTGTTCATAAATAGCAGACATATATGGCTTTGGCGTTGCTTTTTGGTAATTAGAAGGCCGCTAAATGCCACTGCGCACCACACATGTATTATGCCCAGCAGTGAAGGGGTTAATTAGGGAGCATGTAGGGAGCTTCTAGGGTTAATTTTAGCTTTAGTGTAGTAGACAACCCCAAGTATTGATCTAGGCCCATCTTGGTATATTTCATGCCACCATTTCACCGCCAAATGCGATCAAATAAAAAAAATATGTTACATTTTTCACAATTTTAGGTTTCTCACTGAAATTATTTACAAACAACTTGTGCAATTATGGCATAAATGGTTGTAAATGCTTCTCTGGGATCCCCTTTGTTCAGAAATAGCAGACATTTATGGCTTTTGTGTTGCTTTTTGGTAATTAGAAGGCCGCTAAATGCTGCTGTGCATCACATGTGTATTATGCCCAGCAGTGCAGGGTTTAATTAGATAGCTTGTAGGGAGCTTGCAGGGTTAATGTTAGCTTTAGTGTAGAGATCAGCCTCCCACCTGAGACATCCCACCCCCTGATCCCTCCCAAACATCTCTCTTCCCTCCCCCACTCCACAGTTGTCCCCGCCATCTTAAGTACTGGCAGAAAGTCTGCCAGTACTAAAATAAAAGGCTTTTTTTTTTTATAAAAAATATCTGTTTAGCTGTGATGGACCCCCCCCCTTAGCCCCCAACCTCTCTGATCCCCCCCAAACAGCTCTATAACCCTTGCCCACAACCTATTTGCTGCCATCTTGGGTACTGGCAGCTGTCTGCCAGTACCCAATTTGCCTCCCAAAAATGTTTTTTTAATTTTTTTTTATGCAATTACATTTTTTCTGTAGTGTAGCTGCCCCCCCTCAATACCCTCCTCCCTCTCCCCCTCCCAGATCCTTTTGACAGTTATTTCCCCCCATCCCTCTCCCATTCATTAATTCATTCATTCATTGGTGGCAGTGGCTGTTACGCAATCGCGCGCTCCCTGCAGGACCCCGCACGCTCCCGGCACCCGGCGTGCACATTGCACATTCAGGAACCGGATGCAAAGTAGCGATGGGATGCCCACCCGCCTCCCTGCAGCTGCTCCCACCCACCAACGATCGGGCCCATCGCTACCTGTGCAGAGAGGGCCACAGAGTGGCTCTCTCTGCATCGGTTTTGGAAAAAAGGTATTGCAGTGATGCCTCAATATCGAGGCATCACAGCAATACCTTGGAAGCGATCAGGATCGCTTCCAGCCACTTTAAACCCTGATGTCGTACAGGGTACGTCGCTGGTCTTTAAAGACCAGGTTGTGTGCGACGTACCCTGTACGACATGCGTCGTTAAAGGGTTAAAAACCAAAACTAACCCTCTGTGTTGCCACTCCAACTGCTGTGTTTCTGAGGGGACTGCTGACTGTTGTGAGCAGTCAGTTTGGGTCTCTTAAAGGGCAATACACCAATTTCAAAACTGAGTAAAAAAGTAAATAAAAATGCTGCTCGACGGTTGATGAGGGGCCCAGTCCTCTTAGGGTATCCACTAAAGAAGCATAAGATCCTTTATTATGAGAAATTACCTTGTATGAGTGCTAAAGACACTTACTTGACTGAAGCACCCCCCCCCCCCTCCTCTGAGCTTACCAACATGATGTATGTTGCTGTATCCATAGTTGTCAACTGTCCCGTTTTTGCCGGGACAGTCCCAGACATTTAAATATCCCGGACTGTCCCGGCAATTCCCTGGGAAGCAGGCAGCCTGGTCTGGTCGGGGGCTAACTAACTCAAGGCAGTGGGCAGTGCTTGTGATGTAAACAGAGGCCGACAGCGTGATTGGTTGAAAAGGAGTGAGTTGAGTTTGAAAAGGGAAGGCGGTAGAATATGTCACTTGAGAGCGCATGCGTAGAATGACAGGAAAAAGAAGCAATCTTGTTTTTTAACCAGAAATGAAAAAACGACCCACTCATGATGATCCCTATTGGCTAAGAAGTAACTTGGGAAGACGTGGCTGTGCCCGGTTTGTGGCGTAAGCGGCCACGGGCGGGGATGGAGGTCTATAAGCAGCCTAGTATGCTCCGCTAGCGGTAATGCACAAGCTGAGCCGGCTTCACATGCAGCGGCTGCTCTGCTTGATGGGCCGGAGGCCGCAGCTGCTGTGCGGGGCCCTGGTGCTGACTGAGGTTGGTACACACCTGTGTAAGGTCATGGCAGTGTTACTCTTGTGTTATAGTGTGACACAGTGTCACTGTTTTTGATATTGTGTGATATAGTGTCACAGTCACTGCATCAGATATAGTGTCACTGTGCGACAGTGTGTCCCTGTGTCTGATATAATGGTATGTGTTTAACTAATAACCAGTATACCAGCATTCTACTACTACAACCCACATGTTCAGAGCCTCTGTCTTATTTGAAATGTGAGAAGCACAACCATTATGGAGTATATTATATCATTCATTTTAGAAGTGTCTAAGTACTGGCTCATCCAAAACATATTTATTTTTGGTGGGGAATAGTTTATGCAAAAATTTGGTATGACAGTAGGTACCCCTCTTATGCCAATATCTATTTGACCTTCCTTAAAGCACTATACATTTTTTCAGATAATTATCTCTTTAAAAATAGTCTTATATTTCCGAAAAATTAGGCAAGACACGAAATGGAGCAAATATAACTTCTCCTAGCTAGGAAGGTTAGCGGCGGTCAAAATGACTATATTACCCCGACTACTGTATTTATTCAAGGCACTGCCGATAGCGAATTCAAATCAGATATAGAAAAACTACAGCCAGATCTTTTAGTTTTTATCAGGGGGATGAAACCAGCTAGGATCTCTTAAGTCTCTAATACACCGGCATAAATTGTTAGGAGGGGTAGGTTGGCCCTAATTTGATGGATTATTATAGGGAAGCGCAGGACGCAATGTTGCTGAAGAGGTCGGAGGAAGCCCTTTGGATTGCTTTAGAGACAGAACTAGAAGGGAGGGGCGACCCGGACTCCATTCTTTTGGATATACAACAGACTAGAGCCAGCGTTCACTCCCCAGAGATGCACACAGTGAGCTAACAATTAAACTATGGACGAAACTGAGGAAAAGAGAAGATATTCTCCCAAGAAATTCCTTATTAACGCAAATTAGGTATCTATTACAGGGGGACACATGTAAACACCTACAGAAATGGGAAAACAAGGGCCTGTACAGAGTGGCCGACATTCTAGAGAGTGGGTCGGTTTTGTTGTTTTCCCACTTACAGGAAAGAATTGCACCCCTCAAGTTACCCAGGTTCATTTATTTACAGCTACAGTCCTCTCTCCGAAACTTCCTCAAAAATGCACCAGGCAAGGTGTCCACGGTGTTAGAGGCCTCTGGCATCAGTCCCCATAGGTCCAAACACTCTATATCTAGGCTTTATGTTGCAATTCAATCCCCCCCAAATGCACCTAAAACCCACATCATATTAGCGTGGGAATGAGAACTAGACATAATAAAAGATAGACAGGAGTGGGAAACACTATTCCAGTCGGGAGATAAAGGCCTACTAAGCGTTGACCTGAAGGAAAACAAGATGAAATCAGTCTTCTGATGGTACTTAACCCCAGTTAGGACTTCTCGTATGAACCCCCAGGGGAGCGACTTGTGCTATAGGGGCTGCGGAAAAAGAGATACATATAAGCATATGTAGTGGGATTATGAGATCATACAGGAGGTGTGGAGGAGACTATCTTCGTTTATAGGTCAGCTGATAGATGAGGAGTTTACCCTTACCATACAACAGGCACTACTGCATGAACCCATAGATGTTTTCCACAGATACCTTAACACCTTCATTAGAATTCTATGCACAGTCACTAGAACATGTATCGCGAGATACTGGAAGATAGGGGCTCCGTCATGGACAGAAATATACAATAAAGTACAACTCACATATACCATGTATGAAGAGGCAGCGGGAATTCTAAACAATAGAGAGGTCATACATAAGATATAGTTCTATTGGATAGGTAGACAGGAGAAGACACCTAGAGTCCTAACTTAGATTGAGCCGATGTCGGGATGCAGGAGTGTGTCGTGGAACAGATGTCTTTATTTACAAGGTACTTTGCTATCTACAAGAAGGTCACTGTTTCGCTGTTTCCCCCCTCCCCCCTTCTTACTGTTGTTTGTTAACAAAACTTGATGACTGTTAAAGTAAGAATTATTTTAATATATATCATCATAGCACTTTCGATGATCTGAAAGGGTGATACCCTCATCTGATCCTCATTAGAGGGCCGAGCGCTCCTTTTTAGGAGATACACAGAGGAACAGAGGTAAATTAGTGGATCTGCAGATGTTGTTAATGAAAATTGAATGTATGATTAACCCACCAGATTGTTATGTAATATGGTCCTGGGACCACAGATCAGAACCATTGTGCAAGTGAATGTTGACACTTGATAAAATGTTTAATAAAGAATATTTAAATATAAAAATAGACTTATAGACATTGATGGTTTACTATTCATATGGAATACTGAGGGTACAAATTGATCTTTTGAACATAATTCCAACATGGAGAAGATCACGTGCTTGGACCTTTTTTTGGAAAGTTACAGCAATAAGATTTTCACTGTAGTGTTCAGGAAAATTATGTCAGGCAGCATTATCCTACGGGTTAACATCTGTCTCCTAGCTCATATCACAAAAGGTAAACCTATAGTGTCCCTGTGTAATACTGTGTGATATAGTGTCATTGTGTTTGATATATTGTCCATGTCTGATATAGTGTCACTGTGTGATATAGTGTCATTAAATAGGTTCTTTATAGATCTTTTTTTCACCATAATAAATAGGCAGAGCTAAGTTATGCTAATTATGTGGGTTTGGCAAAGTGGGCGGGAGTGGTAAAAATTTTCATGCAGGTAAATGATATATGAAAAGTGTCCCTGGAATTTTTTTTTCAAATGTTGGCAACTATGTGGGGGACTTTAAAAATGCCTGGGACAAGCATAAGGCTATCCTACGAACTAGATAAGTTTATACTGTTAGGTAATATCGGGCAGACTTGCTGGGCCTATGGCTCTTATCTGCCGTCAATATCTATGTTTCTATGTGTATCCAGTAGAGAGCCCATTCAGTGCTTGTACATGTACAGCAGAGGATCCAAGAGGAAATACCTGTATTCCCACAGGCTGAGGCTAAGGGACATGTCCGCGCAATGCCTATGGGTAGTTATGGCTGGAATCCCATAGGGAGATGCTGGGCACATAACAAGGTATTCCTATGACCCGGTCTCATGCAGTGTGCTGACATCTTTCCATGGATCTCTTCTTACTGAATGAATCTGCAACAGGGGTTAAGGGTCACACATTGGTTTAAGCTCCCATGAAATCCATTTTAATCAAATAGCTGGTACACCTTTTGCCTTCAGAACTGCCTTAATTCTTTGTGGCATAGATTTAACAAGATGTTAGAAAGATTCCTTAGAGATTTTGGTCTATATTGACACAATAGCATCACGCAGTTGCTGCATATTTGTCGGCTGCACATCCATAAAAGCGAATCTCCCGTTCCACCACATTCCCGAGGTGCTCTATTGGATTGAGATCTGGTGACTGTGGAGGCCATTGGAGTACAGTGAACTCATTGTCATGTTCAAGAAACCAGTTTGAAATTATTTGAGCTTAGAAGATGGGTACACTGTAGTCATAAAGGGATGGACATGGTCAGCAACAATACTCAGGTAGGCTGTGGCATTTAAAACATGCTCAATTGGTACTAAGGGGCCAAAAGTGTGCCAAGAAAATATCCCCCACACTATTACAACACCACCAGCCTGAACCGTTGATACAAGGCAGGATAGAGTCATGCTTTCATGTTGTTTACGCCAAATTCTGACCCTACCCGCTGAATGTCGCAGGTGAAATTGAGACTCATCAGACAACAACGTTTTCCAATCTTCTATTGTCCAATTTTGGTGAGCCTATGCGAATTGTAGCCTCAGTTTCCTGTTCTTAGCTGACAGGAGTGGCACCGGGTGTGTTCTTCTGCTGCTGTAGCCCATCTGCTTCAAGGTTCGACGTGTTGTGCGTTCAGAGATGGTATTCTGCATACTTTGGTTGTAACGAATGGTTATTTGAGTTACTGTTGCTTTTCTATTACCTCGAACCAGTCTGCCCATTCTCCTTTGACCTCTGACATCAACAAGGCATTTTCGTCCAGACAACTGCCACTCACTGGACATTTTCTCCTTTTCAGACCATTCTATGTAAACCCTAGAGATGGTTGTGCGTGAAAACCCCAGTAGATCAGCAGTTTTTTAAATACTCAGAACAGTCCGTCTGGCACCAACAAACATGCCACAAGCAAAGTCACTGAAATCCCCTTTCTTCCCCATTCTTATGCTCGGTTTGAACTTCAGCAGGTCGTCTTCACCACGTCTAGATGCCTAAATGCATTGAGTTGCTGCCATGTGATTGGCCGATTAGCAATTTGTGTTACCAAGCAATTGAACAGGTGTACCTAATAAAGTGGCCAGTGAGTGTATATGTTCCGGGTAAAGTCAGATATTGGGTAATCCTAGGATTACCCGGGTAAAACGGATAAAGCTCGATCATAAATCAAACATCTATAGCATGCACTGTAATTCCTCCATCTTCACTATCTTTTTTTCCTCCGCCTGGGGGGGTTCAAGGGGGGGCAAAGCCCCCATTGTAAACTTTATTCCCAAAGG
Source organism: Bombina bombina (assembly GCF_027579735.1). Taxonomy (NCBI): domain Eukaryota; kingdom Metazoa; phylum Chordata; class Amphibia; order Anura; family Bombinatoridae; genus Bombina; species Bombina bombina. The sequence continues at coordinate 353,839,728 of NC_069499.1, forward strand.
TTCACTTGTGGTCGATGCCAGAGGATCAACGTGGTGCCTTCCTTGAACCCCCCAGGTGGAGGCAAAAGAAATAGTGTATATGGGGGACTTACAGTACATCAGGCTTTACCCACAGCCACTTGGGTAATGTCCGTTTTACCCGGGTAATACTAGGATTACCAGGATTTCTTACTTTACCCATGTCAGGGTTTTTTCCCTGTTTTGTTTGCCATGTTTCGCTGGCAGCCTTTTTACTCACCTCTCTTGCTAACTCTGGTGCATACTGTGTGATGCTGCTCATTTCCTGCACTTCCTTTTATGGCCAGACTGGTGTACATCATCCGTATGAGACAGGATGCAGTCTCAGAATTGTGATGTCATCACTTATTATTTAAAGGGCCTCTGTTCAGTATGCTTTGCCCTTGCGTTGTCTCAGACCTGTTTGTGAGAGCTCCTTTGTATTACCTGGCTGTCTGACATCCCTCCTGGTTCCTGATCCCTGGCTTGTTCCTGACGCTGCTGTTCTCCTTGTTCCTGATTCCGGCTCATCTGACTACTCGCTTTGGCTCCTGACTCGGCTCGTCTTACTACCAGCTCTGGTTTTGATTCCTGGCTTGTTATTTGACTTGTGGACTTTTTATTATTTTTTGCTTTTAATAAAGGTGTGATTAATTTTGCACTTCTCGTCTCAATCTGATTCCTGACACCCTGACATTACGCAAGGGCCATGAATCCTTATGGTGCTAATAATCCACCTTTACCTGCCATAATTTCCAGGATAGATGAACAGGATCCCCACTTGGATCAATTTGCGCTAGCCCTGCAAACCCTGCTGACTCGCACTGCACATTTGGACCAAAGTGTCCCGCAAGTTTTGGCTGCTCCTGTTTCTGCTGCTGCACCTAGTCCTACCAGGATCATGTCCAGTTCTGCACCTCTACCTCAGCGTTATGGAGGCAATCCTAATCAGTGCAGAGGGTTTTTGAACCAGGTGGGCATTTACTTTGAGATGTTACCTCAGGCGTTTGCCTCTGACAGAGCTAAGGTGGGATTTCTCATCTGGTTACTCTCTGACACAGCTATTGCCTGGGCTAATCCCTTGTGGGAGACTAATAAACCTGTGATTTCAAATTGCCCTGAATTTGTGGCCTCCTTTCGAAGGGTATTTGATGTTCTGGCTCGCTCCTCTTCTGCTGCTAAACGACTCATGTCCATTCAGCAATGTACAAGATCTGTTGCTCAGTATGCCATTGAGCTACGTACGCTTGCCGCAGAGGTTGGTTGGAACAATGAAGCCCTTAAAGACGAAGTTGCTGCCAGAGATTTACCAGAAGATCTCGAGGCATTGGTGTCTTTTTTTATTCTAATTGACATTGGACTAAGTGAGAGGCCCTCTTTCAAGGAGCGCTTGCGGAAGCCTCCTGTTCCATTGTCTCCTACGTGTTCGTTCCCACCCATGCCTCCTTCTCCTCCCATGCCTCCTGGTCCCGAGTCACCAGGTACTGCTGAGCCGATGCAGTTGGGATTCACGCGTCTCTCGGCGGTGAAGGCCTTTAGGAGGAGAGAGGGGCTCTGCCTCTATTGTGGGTTACAGGGCCACCTTTTGAAGTCTTGTCCTACACAGCCGGGAAATGCTCACAACTTAGGTCCTGACAGGTGCAGACCTTGGGTGGTTTATCCTTTTCCCCGGAACCGCTAAAGGAGAAACCTTTGGTCACGGTTGTCCTTTACTGGGTGGACTCCTCCATAGTCACCCAGGCTCTTGTTGACTCCGGTGCTGCAGGCTATTTCATTGACAGTGCTTTTGTATCAAAGCACTCCATTCCTGTTTTGCCTCGGTCCGTTCCGCTTGCTATTGAGGCCATTGATGGCAGGCCCCTTCAGCCTGCACTCGTTACTCACGAAACTGCTCCGTTATCCATGGCTGTTGGGGCTCTCCATTTTGAAACCCTCCAGTTCCAGGTGATAAACTCTCCGCATTTTCCGGTTGTTCTGGGTTATCCCTGGCTCCAAAAGCACAATCCCAGTCTTGACTGGCGCAGGTCCGAAATGTTGTTGTGGTCTCCGCAATGTATTTCCACTTGTCTTCGGAAACCAGTTAAAGTCTTGTGCACTTCCACTTGGGTAATGTCCGTTTTACCCGGGTAATACTAGGATTACCAGGATTTCTTACTTTACCCATGTCAGGGTTTTTTCCCTGTTTTGTTTGCCATGTGCTGCTGGCAGCCTTTTTACTCACCTCTCTTGCTGACTCTGGTGCATACTGTGTGATGCTGCTCATTTCCTGCACTTCCTTTTATGGCCAGACTGGTGTACATCATCCGTGTGAGACAGGATGCAGTCTCAGAATTGTGATGTCATCACATATTATTTAAAGGGCCTCTGTTCAGTATGCTTTGCCCTTGCGTTGTCTCAGACCTGTTTGTGAGAGCTCCTGTGTATTACCTGGCTGTCTGACGTCCCTCCTGGTTCCTTTTTCTGTAGTATATCAGTCTGATCCCGCCTATTACAGCCAGTCCAGCACCGAAATACCAGGCAATTCCTCTCTGAAAAAGGAACACAGCAACCCCAGATGATCGTTTCAGCCTTCATTGGACCTCGTCAGTGAGGTGTAGCCATATTCCTCTAAGCACACTGAGCAAGGAGTCCATGTTTGGTTTTCCCTATTTCCCATAGGAAGACTAAATACACACGGAGAGAAGCACACTCACAGGAACGAACAACTGGCTCAATACTATTGTTAGCCTGTTCTATGGCGATTTACCACCTGGGTGCAACTTCTTTTAGACCAGTAATGCTTTTCACAGAGAAGAACTTTCCTGTAGTATATCAGTCTGATCCCGTCTATTACGGTCAGTCCAGCACCGAAATATCAGGCAATTCCTCTCTGAACAAGGAACACAGCAACCCCAGATGATCATTTCGGCCTTCATCATATAATAATCCCCGCACTCACAATCAAGGAAATATATGACTCATCAGGTTATGCTGAAAACACAAAAAAATTTAATGTACAAGCATAGTGAACAACAAATTCATATTAGATGCACATATAAAAACAAAGATACTGGTCATCCACAGTCTAGATAAAAATAAGTGACGTCAGACTAGATCACACATGGCTTCTCAGATAGTGAATATGCAAGTATTCAAAATGAAAGCTCAATTAGCCAATTTCTGATCTAGGGCAGGGATGCAAATATAATAAGCAGATTGTCCCCTATTCACATAAAATAAAGATTCACATGCAGCATCTGTTCAGATTAAATGAAATGGTTATAGGGCAGTGATGGCAAACCTTGGCACTCCAGATGTTTCCGAACTGAACTTCAGAGTGCCAAAGCATCATGGGAAATGTAGTTCTGAAACATCTGGAGTGCCAAGGTTCGCCATCACTATCATAAGGGATTTAAAGCAGAGGTGTAATACAGGAGGTTAGTGGAGTATGGCAGCCGTTTTAAACAGATCAACATAGAAGCAGCAATGACATATATGTAGCAATAAATCTCCAATTGGCTTAAACATGTATAGCTGGGTTAGTGCATAGCTGGATTAATGCAAGTTATTGAAGCAATAGTGCACATAGCAGAAGTAAATCCTCAAGTGGCTTTTTAATAAATAGCTGAAACTCCAAGCAGCTTAATCATGCATAGCTGAATTAATGCAGATTGTAGAAGCAATGATGCGTTTAGCAGATAGGAGCATGCAGTTATCAGAGTGTGGTCACACTTTACTCGAAAGCTTATTGCAACCTTCACATATCATGTGTGTAGTGCCCACAGTAAAAGTGTACCTGTAAAGTTTGTACATTCTGTGAGAGTCACATTAACATAGTCAGCATTAGAGCTGGGCGATATGGGTGAAAAAAAAAAATCGCAATTTTTTTTTTTTTTTTTTAAAAACGAGATTGCGATTTAATCGCGATTTTATTAAAAATTACTATAACACCTTCATTTTTCAATAAAACGTTTGTTTAACACTACAGAATCTTACTGTACACGTTTCTCAATGTAAGATACACTCTTGGAGCATAAAAATACAAACCACAAAATAGTTAAAATAAAATTAGCTAGTGCTACCTGTGCTGTGGTTACATAAATAGTATAAAGTCCCTTTATTTAACAGTACACTACAGAATCTTACTGTACATGTTTCTCAATGCACTCTTGGAGCATAAAAATACAAACCACAAAATAAGTTAAAAAAAAAAAAAAGGTCAGTAAGGCACTATAAAGTATTTGTACAATACTCACTTTATTGTTCACACTTTTGAGCTGTCCCACCGCCACACCACTGCTTGACCAGCCCCACACTACTCCCAGATGACTCCCACACACTCTTCAATCTCTTCCAAAATGGCCGTTTCTCTGGCATTCTCAGGTCCGCCCACGGCCGCACACTGGTCTGCCACTCATCCTCCCTCTCCGTCTCCGTTTTCAGGGCAATCTGAGGATTTTTTTTTTTTAAATTGCGTACTCTTGCGGTTTTAAAACTGCGGCGATTAATCGCGGTTTAAAACCGCATCCGCGATTAATCGTGCAGCCCTAGTCAGCATCAAAGGTGCATAGATGGTAGCCCTGTCTAAACAGGCCGAGTGTGACATCGTCTAAACAGGACGAGTTGAAGGGCGGAGCCAAAACGCCTGTGTGACGTCAGACGCTGGACACGGATGAGAGGTGGATGCTGCTGGCTTGATATACCTAGATTATTTGCGGAGCTAACCTGTGGCGGTTTTTCAAATCTTCTATCAGCTGACTTCCAACAGCCAACCATGTCACATACAGACAAGGATACCGGATACCGGAGCACCTGTGAGAATCTGGTAAGATCGTTCTTGGAACGTTATCCTAACCGGCGGACTTTGTCCTAGAGTGCTGGATATTTACACAAGTTATACACCATCTATGTATCTTTGATGCTGACTATGTTAATGTGACTCTGACAGAGTATACAAACTTTACAGGTACACTTTTACTGTGGGCACTACACACATGATATGTGAAGGTTGCAATAAGCTTTCGACTTAAGTGTGACCACACTCTGATAACTGCATGCTCCTATCTGCTAAACGCATCATTGCTTCTACAATCTGCATTAATTCAGCTATGCATGATTAAGCTTCTTGGAGTTTCAGCTATTTATTAAAAAGCCACTTGAGGATTTACTTCTGCTATGTGCACTATTGCTTCAATAACTTGCATTAATCCAGCTATGCACTAACCCAGCTATACATGTTTAAGATAATTGGAGATTTATTGCTACATATATGTCATTGCTGCTTCTATGTTGATCTGTTTAAAACGGCTGCAATACTCCGGTAACCTCCTGCACTACACCTCTGCTTTGAATCCACTATGACCATTTCATTTAATTTGAACAGATGCTGCATGTGAATCTTTATTATTTGTGAATAGGGGACAATCTGCTTATTATATTTGCATACCTGCCCTAGATCCGAAATTGGCTAATTGAGTTTTCATTTTGCATTTGTTGTTCACTATGCTTGTACATTAAAAAAAATAATTGGCATAACCTGATGATTCATATATTTCTTTAATTGTGAGTGTAGGGATTATTATATATATTCCTAATATTTGTTTGTTTGTTTTTTGGAGTGAACCCTTAACCCGTGCATTCTTACTTTATATATATTTTTTTACATATTCTTTTTTGTGTTTGGCTGCTATTTATTTATTTTCATTCTCTCTCTCTCAAACTAAACCGCTTAAAGTAGATGACAGAAGAGGTGGGAGGAGTCTGATGGCCATTTTCAGATGGTTGGGAACGGTAATGTTTTTTAAAAGTCAGCAATCTCGTCATACAAGGGTGTAGACTGTACCTTTAAGCAACCTTTTAGCTAAATTAGCATGGTAAACAAGTAAACATAATTTGTATTTTTCCATACCTGGATGTGAATAGAAAAAATAACACTGGAGGAAGAGCAACCTCTGTCAGATGAAGAATCTACATGCGAGTCAAGTAAAGCATTTAAAATCCTGTTTTCTAGAGAGAACGGCATAACGGAGTTGAGAAGACACAACTTGTGTGTATATTAAATGGCACAAACCTATTGTACCATGTACTCAGGCCGCAATTAATTCTGTGTAAAATAAAGGGACAGTCTACACTAAAATTGTTATTGTTTAAAAAGATAGATGATGCCTTTACTACCCATTCCCCAGCTTTGCACAACCAACATTGATATATTAATATACTTTATAACATTTAAAACCTCTAAATTTATGCCTGTTTCTAAGCCACTATAGTCAGCCTCTTATCACATGCTTTTGTATTAGCTTTTCACAACAGGAGACTGCTAGTTCATGTGGGCCATATAGATAACATTGTGTTCTTGCCTGTTTCTAAGCCACTATAGTCAGCCTCTTATCACATGCTTTTGTATTAGCTTTTCACAACAGGAGACTGCTAGTTCATGTGGGCCATATAGATAACATTGTATTCTTGCCCTAGGAGTTATTTAAGATTTAGCACAACACAATACTAAATGCAAGTCAATAGATTATAAATAAAAAGTCATGTGATCAGGGAGCTGTCAGAAGATGCTTAGATACAAGGCAATCACAGAGGTAAAAAGTATATTAAAAGGGCCATAATACCCAAATGTTTAAACACTTGAAAGTGATGCAGCATAGCTTTAAAAAGATGACTAGAAAATATCTCCTGAACATCTCTATGTAAAAAAGAAAGATATTTTACCTCAAAAGTTCCTCAGTAGCCACCTACCATTGTAAAGGATTTCTAAGCAGCATTTTAGTGTGTCTGTCCTGGGACAGCTGAAAGGATGAGCCTCGTGCACTCTCATATTATTTCACCAATCAGGTAAAGGAAGCTTACTATGAAATCTCATGAGAGTTAAGTCAAATCTCATGAGATCACAGTAAGAGTCCATGACCTCAGCACTGCTGATGCTGATTGGCTGCTGTTCATTTATTATTTTATTTTTACCTGCAGCTGGGAGCAGCTGAGTATAACTTTTCACACAGAACTTATTCTGCTGAGCTGAGGAGATTGTGAGGTAAAATCTCTTCCTTTTTTACATAGAGATGCTCAGGTGATATTTTCCTGTCAGCTTTTTACAGTTATACTGCATCAGTTTCAAGTGATTTAGCATATAAGTATTATGTCCCTTTAATATAACTGTTGGTTATGCAAAACTGGGGAATGGGTAATAAAGGGATTATCTTTTTTTTTTTTATAATATTTTTATTGAGATTCAAATTAAGGCACAGATACATTCTATGGCTAGGAAACCTGTACAGCAAAAATATTTTCTATACATATAATCTCAAATAAGGAACCGATACATGAATTACATAGAATAGACTAAACATGTTTAATTGACAATTCACATGAGTAAAATGTAACAATCTTTGTGCCATAGAAACCGTACGCCCTCTAAATGTTCTATGAGGCCACTCTTGGACCTCCCAGTACAACATTACAACGTTACAGAGGGCATTCATGGGCAGAAGAGGCCACTCTTGGACCTCCCAGTACAACATTATAACGTTACAGAGGGCATTCATGGGCAGAAGAGGCCACTCTTGGATCTCCCAGTACAACATTATAACATTACAGAGGGCATTCATGGGCAGAAGAGGCCACTCTTGGACCTCCCAGTACAACATTATAACGTTACAGAGGGCATTCATGGGCAGAAGGAAGCCACTCTTGGATCTCCCAGTACAACATTATAACGTTACAGAGGGCATTCATGGGCAGAAGAGGCCACTCTTGGACCTCCCAGTACAACATTATAACATTACAGAGGGCATTCATGGGCAGAAGAGGCCACTCTTGGACCTCCCAGTACAACATTATAACGTTACAGAGGGCATTCATGGGCAGAAGGAAGCCACTCTTGGATCTCCCAGTACAACATTATAACGTTACAGAGGGCATTCATGGGCAGAAGGAGGCCACTCTTGGACCTCCCAGTACAACATTATAACGTTACAGAGGGCATTCATGGGCAGAAGGAGGCCACTCTTGGACCTCCCAGTACAACATTATAACGTTACAGAGGGCATTCATGGGCAGAAGGAGGCCAGTCTTGGACCTCCCAGTACAACATTATAACGTTACAGAGGGCATTCATGGGCAGAAGGAGGCCACTCTTGGACCTCAAATGTTCAATCTCAGTTTTTCTTTTTTTTGTAAGTTCGTAACTTAACAAAAAATTCTCAAAATATATCCACGTACAAGGTTAAACAAGTAACATGACATCTCATTTTGGGTTTGTAATACAGCGCATGATGTTATCAAATTATATATGGTTATATAAGTTTGTTCTTCCGTAGAAATGTGTATTTCAATCACCAATATTTTATCACAGTCTAGGTAAATTCTGGTGATCAGACAAATGTGAACACTTATTACAAAAATAGTAGTAGAAGTATAATATATCATTTGTCATGCTGTCTATTCCAGATGAATATACACAATCGGCTAGATTACGAGTTTTTGTCGGTAAGGCTGTGCGGTGCTAACACTCAGTTCCAGCTCACCGCTCACCTACAAACAACGCTGGTATTACAGGTTTTTTCCAACCCGGCGATAGTCTCTAAAAAGTGAGCGTTGAGCAAAATTTAGCTCCATATCTTACCTCAATACCAGCGCTGCTTACGGTAGCGGTGAGCTGGCTAAACGTGCTTGTGCACGATTTCCCCATAGGAAAAAACCCAAACACCTGCAAAAAATCAGCGTTCAGCTCCTAACACAGCCCCATTGTTTCCTATGGGGAAATACATTTTATGTCTGCACCTAACACCCTAACATGAACCCCAAGTCTAAACACTTATTAACCCCTAATCTGACGCCCCCGACATTGCCGCCACCTGCATTATATTATTAACCCCTAATCTGCCGCTCCGGACACCGCTGCCACCTACATTATACTTATGAACCCCTAATCTGCTGCCCCCAACATCGCCGCCACCTATATTTTATTTATTAACCCCTATTCTGCCGCCCCCAACGTTGCCGCAACTATATTAAATTTATTAACCCCTAATCTGCCTCCGCCAATGTCGCCGCCACTATAATAAAGTTATTAACCCCTAAACCTAAGTCTAACCCTAACACCCCCCTAACTTAAATATACTTTCAATACATCTAAATAAATTTACTAGTTTTAACTACATTATTCCTATTTAAAACTAAATACTTACCTATAAAATAAACCCTAAGATAGCTACAATATAACTAATAGTTACATTGTATCTATCTCAGGGTTTATTTTTATTTTACAGGCAAGTTTGTATTTATTTTAACTAGGTACAATAGTTATTAAATAGTTAATAACTACCTAGCTAAAATAAATACAAATTTACCTGTAAAATAAATCCTAACCTAAGTTACAATTACACCTAACACTACACTATAATTAAATTAAATCCCTAAATTAACTACAATTAATTACAATTAAATTAAATAAACTAAATTACGAGAAAACAAACAAACACTAAATTACAGAAAATAAAAAAGAAATTACAAATATTTTATACTAATTACACCTAATCTAATCCCCCTAATAAAATAAAAAAGCCCCCCAAAATAATAAAATTCCCTACCCTACACTAAATTACAAATAGCCATTAAAAGGCCTTTTGTGGGGCATTGCCCCAAAGTAATCAGCTCTTTTACCTGTAAATAAAAAATACAATACCCCCCCCAACATTAAAACCCACCACTCATACACCCAACCCTACTCTAAAACCCACCCAATCCCCCCTTAATAAAACCTAACACTACCCCCTTGAAGATCACCCTACCTTGAGACGTCTTCACCCAGCCGGGCACAAGTGGTCCTCCAGAGGGGCAGAAGTCTTCATCTGATCCGGGAAGAAGAGGACATCCAGACGTGCAGACGTATCAGCCAATCGGAATTAAGGTAGGAAAAATCCTATTGGCTGATGCAATCAGCCAATAGAATTGAAGTTCAATCCTATTGGCTGATCTAATCAGCCAATAGGATTGAGCTTGCATTCTATTGGCTGTTCCAATCAGCCAATAGAATGCAAGCTCAATTCTATTGGCTGATTGCATCAGCCAATAGGATTTTTCCTACCTTAATTCCGATTGGCTGATAGGATTCTATCAGCCAATCAGAATTGAAGGGACACCATCTTGGATGACGTCACTTAAAGGAACCTTCATCCTTCAGTCGCCGTTGGATGGAAGAGGATGCTCCACGTTGGATGTCTTCAAGATGAACCCACTCCGCATGGAAGAAGATAGAAGATGCCGTCTGGATGAAGACTTCTGCACGTCTGGATGTCCTCTTCTTCCCGGATCGGATGAAGACTTCGGCCCCTCTGGAGGACCACTTGTGCCCGGCTGGGTGAAGACGTCTCAAGGTAGAGTGATCTTCAAGGGGGTAGTGTTAGGTTTTATTAAGGAGGGATTGGGTGGGTTTTAGAGTAGGGTTGGGTGTGTGGGTGGTGGGTTTTAATGTTGGGGGGTATTGTATTTTTTTTTTACAGGTAAAAGAGCTGATTACTTTGGGGCAATGCCCCGCAAAAGGCTCTTTTAAGGGCTATTTGTAATTTAGTATAGGGAAGGGAATTTTTTTTATTTTGGGGGGCTTTTTTATTTTATTAGGGGGATTAGATTAGGTGTAATTAGTTTAAAAATTTGTAATTTCTTTTTTATTTTCTGTAATTTAGTGGTTTCTTTTTCCGTAATTTAGTTTATTTAATTGTAATTAATTGTAGTTAGTTTAGGTAATTCATTTAATTATAGTGTAGTGTTAAGTGTAACTGTAACTTAGGTTAGGGTTTATTTTACAGGTAAATTTGTATTTATTTTAACTGGGTAGCTATTAAATAGTTAATAACTATTTAATAACTATTGTACCTAGTTAAAATAAATACAAACTTGCCTGTAAAATAAAAATAAACCCTAAGCTAGCTACAATGTAACTATTAGTTATATTGTAGCTAGCTTAGGGTTTATTTTATAGGTAAGTATTTAGTTTTAAATAGGAATAATTTATTTAATTGTAGTAATTTTATTTAGTTTAATTAAAATTATATTTAAGTTAGGGGGGTTTTAGGGTTAGACTTAGGTTTAGGGGTTAATAAATTTAGTATAGTGGCGGCGAAGTTGGGGGCGGCAGATTAGGGGTTAATAAATGTAGGTAGGTGTCTGCGATGTTAGGGACGTCAGATTAGGGGTTAATAAAATTTAACTAGTGTTTGCGAAGCGGGAGTGCGGCGGTTTAGGGGTTAATACATTTATTTAAGTGGCGGTGATGTCTGGTCGGCAGATTAGGGGTTAAATAATTTTATTATAGTGTTGGCGATGTGGGGGGGGCCTCGGTTTAGGGGTTAATAAGTAGTTTATGGGTGTTAGTGTACTTTATAGCACTTTAGTTAAGAGTTTTATGTTACGGCGTTAGCCCATAAAACTCTTAACTACTGACTTTTAAATGCGGTAGGAGTCTTGACAGGAGAGGGTGTACCGCTCACTTTTTCCAGCAATCGTAATACCAGCGTTAGGAAAATCCCATAGAAAAGATAGGATACGCAATTGACATAAGGGGATTTGCGGTATGCTAAAATCGCGGAAAAAAAGTGAGCGGTACACCTGTATCTGCCAGACTCGTATACCAGCGGGCGTTAAAAAGCAGCGTTGGGACCACTCAACGCTGCTTTTTAAGGCTAACGCAAGACTCATAATCTAGGTGTATGTGTTTGTCACACTTTAAAGTCGATCTGTAATTGGAAATCTTTTAGGATCACCGAAAAGAAAAGATGATTGAGGGATGAAGTAGGTAATTGAAAGGTTTCTATAGGATATATTTTCCCTTGCTTACGAAGTAAGCTCAAAGGTATAAGGAGAAGGGGGGTGGAGCCAGCAGAAACCACAGAGGTTGGGGTTAGGGGGTAAAAAGAGTTTATATAACATTGTGAGGAGAAATAAGATCCCTGCATCAAGTTTTGACCATATAAGATACTCAAGTAGTAAGAAGTGAATACAGCGCCAACAAGAGGCCAAGGGATAAATATACTCACAGAGAGATAAAAGAAGATTATTTAATGAACCATGTTAAAAAGCATCAGTAATAAAAGACTATATATAAAAAATGTAAAAAGCACATATAAATAAAATTACAAATACAGGAATATCTTACAGAAGCGGCTCAAAGGGCCAAAGCTGATAATTACAATAAAAACAGAGGTAATAACAGGTGATCAGTGTGAGTGGTACACCAGAATAAGAGTGTATACTGATAAAACAGAATTAGCCTAAGTGCAACTGTAGCAAGTGCATCAAGCAAAAAACTAATAAACAATAATACAAACAATAGTGTTCAAAATTAGTGTTACAAAAATAGTGTTCCAAAAAATAGAAAAATGCACTGCAGTGCAAAAAAAGGGGGGTAGCAAAATAATTGTATAGATGCAATCAAGTAGTGAGTGAGTGCAAATGGATATAAAAATGCTAGCTACTTAATCCAGTGAGGTTAAGATATAATTAAATAAAATACACAATATGCAATAACATAAAAAAAATAAAAAATAAAATATAAAATATAATCCAAAAAAGTGTTCAAAAAGTTGATCAACAAATGTTAGTGAAGAACAAAAATAAGTCAATCAAAACTAAAAAATGGAAAAAGGGTGATGAAAAGCAAGGTGAAAGTGAGGAAATTGATTCCTTCCAATGTTAGTTACTTTAACAGATCCAAATTCCTGAGTGTGGTTGCTGAAGTAGCTGATTGGATCCTAGCACCTGTCAGCTGCTCCTATGGTATCCTAAAAAGTGTCCCTGTAAAAAAAAGAAATTCACAACATAGTGTATCCAATATGAGAATGAAGTAAAGATTAAAGTAATGCTTACCAATATGTCAACGCGTTTCTGCCCTCAAAAAAGGGCCTTTCTCAAGACTAGAATATTGGTAATGGCAGCTGGCCTTATATACAGTTTAGAAGTAGCCTATATGGTAGTTTAATTGATTAATTGTATTTTTTGGGCGCCAAATCCCTCCACTTCCTGTGTAACATCTAAAAGATTCCCCCATAAAGTGTAGCATTACTTCCTGTGTAACATCTAAAAGATTCCCCTCCACTTCCTGTGTAACATCTAAAAGATTCCCCCATAAAGTGTAGCATCACTTCCTGTGTAACATCTAAAAGATTCCCCTCCACTTCCTGTGTAACATCTAAAAGATTCCCCCATAAAGTGTAGTATCACTTCCTGTGTAACATCTAAAAGATTCCCCTCCACTTCCTGTGTAACATCTAAAAGATTCCCCCATAAAGTGTAGCATCACTTCCTGTGTAACATCTAAAAGATTCCCCCATATGGCAAACCGGAAGTATATAAATTTTCCCGGATTAATTTTATACATATCTAAATATATAGGTAATTCAAAAGGCATGTATATGGCCTTAGATTTATCCAGTTTCTTTCTCAATTGCCGGTATCTTTGTTTTGGCTTACCAGTTTCAAGCCCAATATCGGAGCTACCCGGTAGTGACGTAACCGTTGACGTCACTTCCGGTCCGGCGATATTACATAGACAAGCCGCTAGCAACATTAGCATGCTGTACAATGCTAATATATGCGGCTGTCAGTTACGCCTCCCATCTAGTATATTAAATCCTTAGAGAGCCCTGGGGATAAAGATGTCAGAACAATGCCCACCAATGTGTCAATAAAGGGGATAAGTGTCAAGGCACTATTGGCCCCCAAACGTTATAACGATAGATAAAGGCTATGTAATCACAAACATTGAGATTTACAAAAAACTAACACATATTTTATGTCAGTGGGACAAAGGAAACAATAAAAACAAGGAAACAATAAAAACAATAACGGCAAGTATTTTTGGAAATTAAATAACGGTTTTGTTATCTATTTCTCTTAAGTCCAAAGGGGTCACATAATATTTTCATTCTATAGCCATATTTTATATATCCATCATTATACTAGTAGATGGATTGAATGATCTCAAATATTATAATATGTGTTAACATATTGTCAAAGTGTGTTTAAGATACACTGGTAGTGGATTAAGTGATCTTAAATATTATAATATGTGTTAACATATTGTTAAAATATTTTGAGATATGTTTGACATTTCATAAAGAGAAGAGAAGTTGTATATACTTTTATGATCCTTCAATGTCATTGAGCCATGCTCAGATGGTAAGATCTCGCATAGCTATAAGAAATAAAGTTATTTTAATTTATTTTATAAAAGATCAGAATCATAGTGAGAGGAGGAAGAAATTAACATGTGATGAATTATTTACAGAGGGCAAACTGCTTAGTTATTAAAAAAGTCCTAGAATGTATATATATATATATATATATATATATATATATATATATATATATATATCTCGTTTGCTCCAAAATTTGAGCATAGAGAATACAAAGTCCCAATAGAAACAATTTGGACTTAGTTGTCCATCTATCTGATATGTAAAATTAGTTATATGTATATAAAGATATAGATAAAACCAGGACATGGTATCTCATATTTAGCGAGAAATAAAAGGGATATGTACCTGATTCTGGTCGCATAAATATATTAGATTACAACGCCATCATAGTAATTTAATAAGGAAACTAGTGATAGCTGGACAAGTCCAGTGTATAAATTTCTATGTCAGAGAAAGAAACATTCAAGTGTATGCTCATGAATGTAATTAAGGGTATATATATAAAAGGGTATATAAATAGGAAACAGTCTACATTTGCTGTTTAATAGTTGAGAACTAGAACAATAGAGGAAAATAGAGGAAAAAGCCTTCTTCTTATGTTAATAGGATAACTGTATAGATGTCCACACTAATTGCTTTGAAGATTGAATCTGCAAAACCTACTTTTAAATCATTCTAACCCACAATTATATAGTATTGTGGAGCTTAGATTTTAATGGTGATCAGAAGATCAAACAGAAGATGGTAAACAAATATGTGGTAGGGTGAAGGGTAACCTTAAGCAGACAAAAATTGATACGCAATTAATGAGTAAAAATGGATGAACTTCTATATATTTGGGTGGAGGGCTACAATGCCTATATAATGAGACTTTGGATTGGATATATACGATACCGGACCTTCTATAAATTTAGGTCTTTATAAAGGCTAAATTGTGTAATAACCCAGAAGCTTTAAAACAGCGGGTTTATAGAATTCTAAATGATACAGCACTATCTTATAAGTCTAGCTTGTGTCTTTATATAGACTAGTTGTTCAATAGCCCAGATGATTCAAAGGTCTTTTTGTTTTTTTAAAAAGTTTTTGGAGAGGAATTTTATACTGTCCTATGAGGACATTGGCAGATACATATCATAAATTGAAGAGGTAGGTAAGATCCTCCCTATTATTCAGACCTTTCGGGTGTAAGCAGTCTAATAAGAAGATCCATTTGGATTCACACTTTACTGACATATAAGATACTCAGTTAGCTGTATCACCCCATCTGGGATTATATCACCCCTAAACCAATATGGTAAAGGGATATACGTTGTATCTCCCCTCACGGATTGCTGTCACCACTGGATGGAGATGGAAAAGGGGTATTGGGCATGACCAACTCTATCTCACAGAGTGGGAAAGGGTGAGGGGAGATACCTTTCTTTTCTTTTATTCGATATAAAGAGTTACTGAAGAACTTACCATTATCTTAGCTGAGTAATAGGGAGATAATTGTGGCTAGTAGGGCTATAATAGCACTATAATACTTACAGAAACTAGTACAATCTTTAAATTGTTTAGAACATATGGGCACATCATGGATTAGCTTACCCTCTACGTCTAGCGGAGTACTATACTCAGCAAATACAAGACTAATATTATTAGACAAAAGAAGATAATGTACCATATAGTCCTACAATATACTAGGAGCTGTACGTAACTATTGGAGGGAAGTAGGTCCCGGGAAAATGGTCCTAGTAGTACAAAGATAGCCACAGGCAAAGACATGCCGCCCGGTAGCAGGCAGCACATACTCAACCTTGCACAACATCTATATAAACTTGTATCATATAGTTCTGTCAGTTATATGTGCTTTTATGTACACATGCTAGCGGGGGATTCAGTTAAGATCAAATTTATGGGCTATATATGGGAGGTTTTAACATAATGAGGTGTCAGGTAAATGTTAATGTCTTTTCTTCAGGAAAATGTTAATGCCCTATCCCATAGACTGAGGCAAGGAGGTATGTATGAGTGTCTCTTCCATAGGAGTCATAAGTTTTATTCACATAAATAAGATGTATCGGTACTTACAAACTATAAGGAGCTTGCTGTATATGAAGAGACACTCCTATATTAAACTATCATATGAAACAAATAGTGGCAATTTAAACAGTGTTTAATAAGGAGTAAAAGTGTAAAAGTTAACATTATTCTTTAGCCTCCCACGCCATTTGTTCATTTCCCTCTTGCTGCTATTTAGAACAAAACTCTGATTGTAAGCACTAAGCTCTTCTGTCTCAAGCAATATGGGTGAATAAATATGATTTTTATATGATAATTTTCTCTGAGAGCATAGTAAGCTATACATTGTGTGAAAGGGCAGGATCAGCTATCTTCAAATGGGCATAAACATGAAATCGAACAGAGGCTTAGAGGTCAGGTGGAAGGAAAATATAAAATAATGCTGAGACCTAACTTCCCCTCCACATGCCATAATGGAAGACTAAGCTATATATATCAGAGAACAAAAACATAAACCAACAAACAAGGCTATTACTTCAGTCTCCATTATACATTCCTATGCCTGCAGCATAATATAACAAACCAATGCCAACATTGTAGTTAACCTTAGTCAGAGCTACCATGCAATAGTCGCAGCTAAGACCTTTGGCATGGGATGCAATTCCCCCTTGAATCTATCCTACACCTGAGCGTCTTTGCTGGGGGCTGTTATAAAGTAGACAGTTTAATGGATGCAAAGTCTCAAACAGTATAGAGTCATGCTGCATATGTATAATCCTCCCTTTGCTGTCCTCCGTTTGTTGCTGCACTCTCAGATATAAAGAATCCTCAGCTTCCAACAGCAGTGTGTTAGTATGGAGAGGTGGAGGAGGTTTGTTAGCACTGCGTGGGTTCTGATATAACCCGGCTTTGGTAGGTTGTATCAGCAGCTCCCTAGGGCCTGTGTACCTTTCCTCCTGCACTTTCTCGGCACACAAGAGAGACATCACATTTTCTTGAGGGTAACTCAGAACCGGTTCTCTGTAAGTCTCCCGTGGACCAAGTGAGTAACTCCAAGACGAATACTTCCCACAGCAGCCGCTGACTCTAGTGTGGGCAAGAGAATCTACTGCATGCGAGGTCATTTCCTCCGACCGGGCTAGCTGCGTCTCAGGGGCCGCAGCAACTATGCTGTGTGACTGCCGACCTGAATAAAACTGCAGTGGACAAGTAATCCTGTGAACAGCCGTTGCAAATAGAGGTTCTCTCTGTTGTTAGGTTTTCTTTAATTCTCTGTAAGCATAGTTCCAGCTCATGTCGCACTTTTGCTTCCTATGTACTCATCGCCGCCATCTTAGGGACGGTATCCATGGTGTCTGATCTCTGCCGAAAGTTTAAAGCAAATCTTGGACAGGGTGCAGTCAATTTGTCCACTCCTTCAGGTTGAGGAGTATATATATCCCCATAACCTGCGATATCAAATCACATTAATTTCATATTTAGCAGAAAAGATAGCTAAAAGTTGCCTTAAAAAGAGGAGCTTCATGGAGACACTTCCTGTAACTTCAAAGGCTAACTCTGCCCCCCCCCATTATCTATCTTTTAAAAAATAAAAATCATATTGTAGACTGTCCCTATAATAGTGATCTACACCTGTAAAATGTATATAAAAAATATTGTTTCTAAAATCAAGTAACATGAAGTCTGAAAAAATAATGCAAAGTAAACATGTTTTGATAGAAGCTTATTCTAACAATTACAGCTCAAAATTGGCTATTAAAAAAAAAAAACCTAAGCAGACACACACAAGTCATTGCTAATACAATGCAACATCCGGGGTGTACTTCAAATTGTAGCGTAGAAACATGAAAGAAAGGCACTCTCCGTAATTTTGTGAGTAGTTTTTTTTTTTTACTTATGTTTTATATATATATATATATATATATATATATATATATATATATATTACACAATATTATTATACATATATTATATACAAACATACTTACTATGTGAGTTTGTGTATATGTATATATATATATATATATATATAATAAATCTAAACTACTGTGTGCCTTTTTTCCTTTATTTCTGCCACAAGACCCTACCGCAATTCAAAAATAACCCCCTTTATCTGCTGGCTGTCCAGTATTTTTTTGAAGAACAGCTGGCAACCCTATATATGCTACATGTGACTATATATGCTACATGTGACTAGAGCATCAGGGTTTAAATACCAGATCTGCTCAAAGAGCTGGCAGTGGTATGTATTGCATCAGTGACAACTTTATTTGTGTCACAAAAGCCAGACCTGTGGTGTTTCAGTGCTGGTGCACAGAGCGCATGTGTATGCATTGCTGCTGAACAGTAGGAACTTTTTTTTTTTTAATCAGTTTTCAAAGGAAGTATATTGCAAACTGTTTCTATTTATAACGGAAATGCACCCATGCAGATTTCAATTTTGACATTTCAATAATTTAAAGTCCCTTTAGTTCAGCCAAAAATAAAATAAACGTGTTTTGAAGTGAAATACCATAATGGAATCGGAACTTTCTGTCCTCAGCTATAACATTGTGGTAACTTATTTTTTTGTCTTACTAAAATAAAACGTCAACTTGAAAGTATAGTTAGAAATATATTTTATAAATCAAACTTCACAACAACCTATATATCCCGGAAGTGTAAACATCGCCTAAAACGTCACAATCCTGAAGACTCTGCCCTTCACCTTTTCCGGTCATGTAGGTGTACCAAGATGGGCCCATATTCCTTACATATATTGATTGACAAATTATCTGGGCTAGTGATAGGATGAATCTGGCAGTGTTTCCGCAAACTCCATGGTAACTAGGCGGGGTGTGACGTAATTTCCGTATATTGGCAAAAAAAATTTAGCTGAGCCTTGGTGAGTTTGTGTGGTTGTATCCGAGAGTATGTGTTGGTTATTTATGTCATGTGATTTTATTTTGTGTTAGAAATGTGCGATTTTTCGCCCTTTGAAGTATACGCTTAATATGTCCAAGTGTGTGTGTCAACCTTTATGTTTTTATTGCACAATATCGTCAGGCTATAGGATAGCGGTTTCTATAAATAGTAATATTTGGGGATACTCCCTCATAAGAATTTTAATGAGATTGTGTAAGTGTTTTTGCATTGTCGTGGGTGTTTTACTTTATTATGTGAATTCCCAGTATACGGTGACAGTCAATTTTGTTTAGTATATAAGGACAAAGTAACATTTGTTCCCGTTTACAGTTGTGTAAAAAAACATTTGTTAGCTAGCAAAACGTTTTGTAACAATTCAATAACAACACATAAACGTATTGAAGAAGTAACTATGTTATCTATAAAACAAGGTTTGTTTAAAATTGGCTGAAAACTATAGCCACATTTTGGAAGTCAGTGGTTCCTGCTTTTCAACTCATCAAAAACAAAATTGCATATTACTTTTAAATAAGTAGCACGGAGCTGACTTACTAGATACTAAAGAGCAGTTCATTTCTTTATGGGAACCTTGGATTATGTTTACTGAATCTAGAATCAGACTACATGACACTAACACTCTTATGGCCTCTTAAATTCAACATAGGTACTTCTTACATCAACAAAATCAGATGGATCGTTTCAGTTTTATGTATAGAATTTGCAATATAGGGAATGTTATTATGTATTGTTCCACTACTATATTGCTCATCCCAGGGTTAACCTATTTTATTTTGTGTCATGTAATTACATATTGTAGAATATTGCAATTGTCCTGTACTTATGAGCACGGACAAATCATTTTTTTTGTGTCTTTAAATGATACCGGTTTGATTTAAATATTAGTTATGTATCGTGCATAATGGATCGTTACCTAATCTTGTAATTGTATATTTTATTTTATTTTTTTAAAAATCAATAAAAATTATTTTCAACCAAAAAAAATGCAGAAAAAAGTAGGGATGCGCCGAAATTTCGGCCGCAGAAAGTTTCGGCCGAAAATGGCATTTTTGGCTATTTCGTTTTTCGTTTTTTTTGCCTGTTATTTTCGGTAAAATTGTGTAGCATGTTTCAAATTTGATGCTAGCCTAGAGCTGCTGTTTAAGTTTATTACTTGACTTACTGTTCTGCATATAATGAGTTTTCTAGGACTATACTTTATTTGGATATATGGTAAAAAAAAAAAACAGTTAAATATGATTCTGTTACATAGAACTAAATGAAGAATAATACAGTATATTGATATTTATAATTGTTTTAAGTAGGGATGCACCAACATTTTGGCTGAAAATTGCATTATTTTTTGCCTGTTTTTATTTTTTTTTTGTAAAATTATTGTGTAGCATATTATTGTTTTAAGATATTTTTGTCCAATTTAAGTGTGTTACTTTCAATAAAAGTGTGGTCTTTTTTTATTGGCTCTAATTATGCAAAAAAAAAAACCTAAAAAAAAAAATAATTTGAAAAAATACATTTTCTGTTTCGGTCAAGGGCATCCCGGATTTTCGGATTCGGTTTCGGTCCAGAATTTCCATTTCGGTGCATCACTAGAAAAAAGGGTTAAATGTTTTCCAAATAGTTTCATACTCCACATGCTATTTCAATTAATAGCAAGTTTTTATTTTTCATGTTTCTTACACACACACACGTAAATAGTTTGTGTTTGGATAGGTAGAGCAGCAATCAGTTACAGGTTTATGCATTGTCATCCAAAAGGTTAACAGCTAAGATGCTAGTAACATTCCATTAAACTCTTGCCTCCTCACGTCTTATTTTGTGTACAGGCAGTGTTGATTGCAGATAGAATTCCTCATATGGAAGTTATCAGGAGAGGCAGATCAGTACTAAAGAATGGTCCACATTTCACTCCCAACCAAAAGACAATTTTGTGACCTCTCATGTTGCTACTGATGTTTGGCCATGCAGCAGTGAATGCTTCAGAGCAAAGTGGGGTATAACCTGGTGCACATAATGAATCTGCCTTCAGTCACACCAGTTGAAGATAGAAAGGGCAGAAGTGAGTGTGCATACTGCTACCTCATTAGTAAAGAGGTAGAGACTACCATTCCCTATTTTTAGACTGCATTGTGACCTGCTTCCCTGCATTTGTGGAGCCTAGATATATACATGGCCATACAAAGATGGAACACGAGCAAACGTTTATAATTTGTTTTCTTCATACCCATTTGACTTAAAGGGACAGTCAACACCATAATTTTTGTTGTTTTAAAAGATAGATAATCCCTTAATTACCAATTCCCCAGCTTTGCATAACCAACACAGTTATAATTATACATATTTTACCTCTGGAATTACCTTGTATCTAAGCCTCAGCAGACTGCCCCCTTATTTCAGTTCTTTTGACAGCCTTGCATTTTAGCCAACCAGAGCTGACTCCATGGTAAATTCATGTGAATGAGCTCAATGTTATCTATATGAAACACGTGAACTAATGCCCTCTAATGGTGAAAAACTATCAAAATGCATTTAGATTAGAGGCGGCCTTCCCAGTATACGGTGACAGTCAATTTTGTTTAGTATATAAGGACAAAGTAACATTTGTTCCTGTTTACAGTTGTGTTAAAAACATTTGTTAGCTAGCAAAACGTTTTGTAACAATTCAATAACAACACATAAACGTATTGAAGAAGTAACTATGTTATCTATAAAACAAGGTTTGTTTAAAATTGGCTGAAAACTATAGCCACATTTTGGAAGTCAGTGGTTCCTGCTTTTCAACTCATCAAAAACAAAATTGCATATTACTTTTAAATAAGTAGCACGGAGCTGACTTACTAGATACTAAAGAGCAGTTCATTTCTTTATGGGAACCTTGGATTATGTTTACTGAATCTAGAATCAGACTACATGACACTAACACTCTTATGGCCTCTTAAATTCAACATAGGTACTTCTTACATCAACAAAATCAGATGGATCGTTTCAGTTTTATGTGTAGAATTTGCAATATAGGGAATGTTATTATGTATTGTTCCACTACTATATTGCTCATCCCAGGGTTAACCTATTTTATTTTGTGTCATGTAATTACATATTGTAGAATATTGCAATTGTCCTGTACTTATGAGCACGGACAAATCATTTTTTTTGTGTCTTTAAATGATACCGGTTTGATTTAAATATTAGTTATGTATCGTGCATAATGGATCGTTACCTAATCTTGTAATTGTATATTTTATTTTATTTTTTTAAAAATCAATAAAAATTATTTTCAACAAAAAAAAATGCAGAAAAAAGTAGGGATGCGCCGAAATTTCGGCCGCAGAAAGTTTCGGCCGAAAATGGCATTTTTGGCTATTTCGTTTTTCGTTTTTTTTGCCTGTTATTTTCGGTAAAATTGTGTAGCATGTTTCAAATTTGATGCTAGCCTAGAGCTGCTGTTTAAGTTTATTACTTGACTTACTGTTCTGCATATAATGAGTTTTCTAGGACTATACTTTATTTGGATATATGGTAAAAAAAAAAAACAGTTAAATATGATTCTGTTACATAGAACTAAATGAAGAATAATACAGTATATTGATATTTATAATTGTTTTAAGTAGGGATGCACCAACATTTTGGCTGAAAATTGCATTATTTTTTGCCTGTTTTTATTTTTTTTTTGTAAAATTATTGTGTAGCATATTATTGTTTTAAGATATTTTTGTCCAATTTAAGTGTGTTACTTTCAATAAAAGTGTGGGCTTTTTTTATTGGCTCTAATTATGCAAAAAAAAAAAACTAAAAAAAAAAATAATTTGAAAAAATACATTTTCTGTTTCGGTCAAGGGCATCCCGGATTTTCGGATTCGGTTTCGGTCCAGAATTTCCATTTCGGTGCATCACTAGAAAAAAGGGTTAAATGTTTTCCAAATAGTTTCATACTCCACATGCTATTTCAATTAATAGCAAGTTTTTATTTTTCATGTTTCTTACACACACACACGTAAATAGTTTGTGTTTGGATAGGTAGAGCAGCAATCAGTTACAGGTTTATGCATTGTCATCCAAAAGGTTAACAGCTAAGATGCTAGTAACATTCCATTAAACTCTTGCCTCCTCACGTCTTATTTTGTGTACAGTCAGTGTTGATTGCAGATAGAATTCCTCATATGGAAGTTATCAGGAGAGGCAGATCAGTACTAAAGAATGGTCCACATTTCACTCCCAACCAAAAGACAATTTTGTGACCTCTCATGTTGCTACTGATGTTTGGCCATGCAGCAGTGAATGCTTCAGAGCAAAGTGGGGTATAACCTGGTGCACATAATGAATCTGCCTTCAGTCACACCAGTTGAAGATAGAAAGGGCAGAAGTGAGTGTGCATACTGCTACCTCATTAGTAAAGAGGTAGAGACTACCATTCCTTATTTTTAGACTGCATTCTGACCTGCTTCCCTGCATTTGTGGAGCCTAGATATATACATGGCCATACAAAGATGGAACACGAGCAAACGTTTATAATTTGTTTTCTTCATACCCATTTGACTTAAAGGGACAGTCAACACCATAATTTTTGTTGTTTTAAAAGATAGATAATCCCTTAATTACCAATTCCCCAGCTTTGCATAACCAACACAGTTATAATTATACATATTTTACCTCTGGAATTACCTTGTATCTAAGCCTCAGCAGACTGCCCCCTTATTTCAGTTCTTTTGACAGCCTTGCATTTTAGCCAACCAGAGCTGACTCCATGGTAAATTCATGTGAATGAGCTCAATGTTATCTATATGAAACACGTGAACTAATGCCCTCTAATGGTGAAAAACTATCAAAATGCATTTAGATTAGAGGCGGCCTTCAAGGTCTAAGAAATTAGCATATGAACCTTCTAGGTTTAGCTTTCAACTAACAATACCAAAAGAACAAAGCAAAATTGGTGATAAAAGTAAATTGGAAAGTTGTTTAAAATTGCATGCTCTATCTGAATCATGAAAGGTTTTTTTTTTTTGGACTTGACTGTCCCTTTAATATACATATATACATTAGTGCTAAGTCCTGAAAAAATAGGGGCATTTTAAGGTATTAAAAAAGTATTGTGTATTATTATTTTTGTCAAATAGGCTCAAGAATATAGCTACTTTATCACCAGTATTTCATTAGGTTGTTAAGAGGCTGTGTTTATAAAGGCCCAGTGACGATTATGGGTGAACAGCTTCCCTGTCTGGGAACTTGTCTCCACATACCATTTTAAATACTCCTCACATTGTCATCTATTTTGAAACATTGTTAGTTTAAGCAGCTTTGTTGCTAGGCACAAAAAAACATGTTAAATCAGAATTTCCTAACTCTCTCAATATTCACAAACTGGTCAGATTTCTAGGATTAACACGGTTGAGAACAACCACCGTTTGCTCAAACGATCATGAGATGATTCTATAGAATAAGCCATAAAGACAAAACAAATCTGCATGTGTGTTTATAACTTCTAGACACTAAGGGGTTGATTTATCAACCCGTCGCCTGCCTACGACTGCAGGTTCTCACAAGAGAACTTGCAGTCAGTACCCCCGAAGTTTCAGGTCTGCCTGAATCTTAAAGGGACATGAAACTCAAACATTTTCTTTCATGATTCTAGGGCTGCAACTAACGATTATTTTCTTAATCGATTAATCGGCCGATTATTTTTTCGATTAATCGGCTAATAAATATATTCATTTTTCCTATATTTAAAATAAGATCTATACAGTATACTGAGTGTTACAAATATAAACTTCCGACTAAAACTTTACATTAAAACAACTGTTGGTCCAATTTGTTAAGCATCAGAACACATTTTTATAATTAAGCAAAACAAAGCCACAAACTGTTTGAAAATAGGTAGAACTAGTAATAGGCAGACTACCACTGTTTATACCATTCTGTTATTCAGTCTTTCAGAAACTTTGCAGTGAAATGCAAAAAATTGTCAAATTGTCCACATGCTCCTGGCTGAGGCTGGCTCTCTTTTTTGCAAGTTATTTTGCCTGCAGCAGAGAAGAGGCACTCAGATGGTGTTGAGGTGCCTGAGATGCATAAATAGGGTTTTGCCAATTTCACCAAGGTGGGCTATTTATCTTTGTTAGTTCTCCACCAATGCAAGGGGCCTCTTAACAAAGTAAGCCTGGACTTAATTTTATGTTAAAATTATTTTGAATATCTATATACAGTGGTTAATAACCATCTATAAGGTTAGGGAGAAAAATATCTAGTCCACTCTTAAAATAACAGATATATTCTTAGAGGTTGAATTTGGTACAATTAAAAATAGAAAAAAAGGCAAAAGGGCTAAAGACTATACATCAGTAAAAGGACACAGCCTTACACATTTATCTATAGAGTACATATATCAGCAATAGCAAGCAATCTTCTAAAAATTGTGCAAACAGATGATAGTGACATCAATTCATATAACAAATTTTATATAAACAATCCAAATTATGACTCCTATTTTATTTCTGGGTTGCACATAAGACAGGAGTAGTTGTTAAAGTGATGGTACTTTTTCAACAATTGGTTAATATATTATTAATCCTCAGTTATGTCTAACCTAAATCGCTATGTTTTTTCCTTATTTACCTTATTTCTTTCTATAAAAAATTATATTTTACTTACAGAGCGTTATCGCTCCTTGCTCCACCCCCGTCATTACTTCCTGTTATTTTCTATAGCCGGACAGATAGTTGAACCACCCCTTGTGACGTCATTGTATTGGAATGTAATTCTTCAACTTTCGCTATGCGCATGCGTTTTATTCTGTATGCAATACATTGTATTTAATGTATTGTATACATTGTAGTTATTGTTAGCGCAGCGCTTTGGAAGACAAGATTTAAACTGAGCTTCTATTTTTTCTCTCAAGAGATTGAATACATAAGATAGAAATGAGACGCCATTATAAAAAAAAAAATCTCATTTTATAACTTGCCTTATACAATATTGCCAGCTACGATCTCCTCAATATGTTTCTAAATGAAATAAATAAAACTTGTGCATGCACAAATACATGCTATTTTACTGTCAGTCATTTTACCAATGTCTAGTGCATGTGCATAACTAACTTAAGGCGTGTTTGATGATAGCAGTGTCACCGACTGGCCTGGGCTGTCATTGGTTTGTAAAAACACATGATATGAATAAATCAATGGCGGCCGTGGTACACGAGGAGGAAAAAATCTTCAAATTCAGCTGTTTCAGACTTAATAATTAAATATAACGAGCGATTTGGATGTTTTCATGAATGAAAGTCCACTTATTTTTTTATTCTGCATAGGAACGCAAGTTTGAAATGGGCATAGTTTACCATCTCTTTAACTTAAAGGGACACTGAAGCCAAAAAAAAAAAAATGTGATTCAGATAGAGCATGCAATTTTAAGCAACTTTCTAATTTACTCCTATTA
Organism: Bombina bombina; assembly: GCF_027579735.1. Classification (NCBI taxonomy): domain Eukaryota; kingdom Metazoa; phylum Chordata; class Amphibia; order Anura; family Bombinatoridae; genus Bombina; species Bombina bombina. Next base: position 353,866,256 of record NC_069499.1, read on the forward strand.
TCAAATTGTCTTCATTTTCTTGGTATGTTTATTTGAAAAGCAAGAATGTAAGTTTAGATGCCGGCCCATTTCAGGTGAACAACCTGGGTTGTCCTTGCTGATTGGACAGCACCTTTAAACAAGTGCTGTCCATGGTCCTGAATCCAAAATTTGCTGGCTCCTTAGCTGAGATGCCTACTTTTCAAATAAAGATAGCAAGAGAATGAAGAAAAATTGATTATAGAAGTAAATTAGAAAGTTGCTTACAATTACATGCTCTATCTGAATCATGAAAGAAAAAAATTGGGTTCAGTGTCCCTTTAAAAAGAAACTTATACTGTCCTAAAAAAGTGAAAAGTAAAATATCTGTAGACGTCCTTTAAGCTAAGGGCATAACCATATAACACAATACCATGTGCAGGAGCTCATTAGGGTAAAGCAGATGGTGCTGTGCACAGACCAACTAATTGCAAACCAACTAATCGATTATGAGATTCGTTGACAACTATTTTCATTATTATCGATTATGCCGATTAGTTGTTGCAGCTCTCTACATGATTCAGATAGAGAGTACAATTTTAAACAATTTTCCAATTTACTTCTTTTATCTCATTTGCTTCCTTCTCATGTTATCTTTTGCTGAAAGGTTTATCTAGGTAAGTTTAGGAGCAGAAAGAACCTAGGTTCTAGCTGCTGATTGGTGGCTGCAGATATGTAACAATTGTCATTGGCTCACGCATGTGTTCTGTTAGAAACCAGTAATGCATTGATGCTCCTTCAACAAATGATACCAAGAGAATGAAACAAATTAGATAATAGAAGTAAATTAGAAAGTTGTTTAAAATTATATTCTTTATCTGAATCATGAAATACTTTTTTTTGGGTTTCATGTCCATTTAAGTTAAGAAGCAGCGGTCGTAAGATGATTGACACCCCCTGCTAGCGGCCGATTGGCTGTTAATGTGCAGGGGACAGCATTGCACAAGTATTTCACCAGAAATGCTTGTGCAATGATAAATCCCGACATTTGATAAATCTACCCCTAAGACTTTAGTGAGTAGTAGTAACTGAAGGCAAGGTTATGTTGTCTTTAGAGGCTAATGAAAACTGCTGAGGGTCTGTGGCTGTGGCTTCCAGTCTGTTTAGCTTTTGGATGGCTTTGGCACAGTTCTTGTTTTTCAGGCTAAGGCTCCTTGAACATAATAATATAGAAATGTCCAACTGGCAGCCCATGGGACATGTGTGTCTCAGAAATAGTTTGTGTCCCCCAGGAATGAGACCAGAAGATCGAGTCGTTTATAACCTTACTTAAAAGGCCATTATAGTAAAAAATAAATAAAAAAATGGCATGCTCTAATAATCCATCAGAGCATGTAATGTTAAGACTGTTGACCCTAGACTACCGTTTGTTTACCCCCCCCCCCCCAAGGGGTGATGATATACAAATTGCAGGGTACATTAACAATTGGGGGGATCTCTTAGATTCTGCCCTTGCTTTTCTGTGGCAGAGAAGTTTCTTTGGTTATGTTTCTCAATAGCTATGGTGCAAGGTAGGTAGAGAGGCTTGAATGACAAAGAGAGACAAAGAAGGGCGCCTCCTAGTGTAGCCAATTGATCAAAACGGACATAAGGAATAAGCAGATAAGGTACTCACAATATCCAGAGGCAAAGATAATGCCTAGAAAAGCAAGCTGAGATCTGTGTGTCTCAGCACACTGTGCACCAATGTGGGCTGCTCCTTCCGGTACCAATGTGGGACTTAACAATCTAAAATAAAAGCAAAAAGAAATGGCGCCTCCTAGTGCAGGTCAACAGAGCAACCACGACCCAATGAAATCCCAAATGTGGAAAGGTACTCACATTTAGAAAAGCACCTGACAGTGCTAGTAAAGCCTACTGGGCTATTTTAGTGGCCCAGCTCACTAGACATCCAGCACACTAATAATCCAACCGAAGGTCCTTTGGCGCTCCAAATAGTGATTGATAGCGAATATAAAAGACTCCAAAAAGTGCTCAAATAAAAAATAAAAGTTTAGATTTATAATCAAAAAGTACAAATAGGCATATATAAAAACCAGTAGCACTATATTGCAACGCGTTTCTCGGCGTCCACTGCGCCATTTCCTCAGGCATATTTGTATCATACACATACATATATCATTGGGTCGTGGTTGCTCTGTTGACCTGCACTAGGAGGCGCCCTTTCTTTTTGCTTTTATTTTAGAAGGTAGAGAGGCTTGTGTCAGAGAAACAGAGATGGGGACATTTAAAATCAGTGGAATGACCTTTTACAGTTAATTGGAATCGTCTATTTAGATTACACCTATCTATATTTCATGATCAGTGTTTTGTTTCTTTTTTGTTTTTAATGGATTAGTGTATTACAATTCAGGATTTATGTGTTCACATGTCTCTTCTTTCAGAGGCAGTATGGAGTTTCCTGACTTGGGAAAACATTGTTCCGAATCAACTTGCAAACAGCTTGGTAAGTTGTTTTGTTTTTTTCTTCTTGTGCCATAACTCTTTAGCTTTTGTGCTTTTAAATCTTTTGTAATCCCTTAGAAACGCTGGCGATAATTAGAAAATATCACAAAAAGAAATGTTACCTGTAGGTTTTAATTGTTTTGTGTTTATATTTTCTCATCTTAATATTTTTCTTTACAGATTTCCTGCCTTTAAAATGTGATGCATGTGAGCAGATCTTCTGCAAAGATCATATTACATATGCCCTGCATAAATGCACTTCTGCATACAAAAAGGTACCTGTGTTCATTGAATGACACTGGCAAATATATCAAATCACTCCTACGTGGGGTAGAATGTTTATTTCTGCAAAAAGACCAACCAGAGTTGCACCTCACTGATAAGGCCAATATAGGCTGAAACTTTAAAAAATGTCTTGTTTAGTAGTACTTTGACTGTTATTTTGAATATTGGATTTTGGATTGGACCAGAATGAGAGTTTACTATGAAAGATGTGTGCCTTTAAAGAGGCTATATCATGAGGAGGCACCACCCCATAAAAAGAATATTTGTTTGCCATTTTAATACTTTTTCATTATACTGCTTCTGTCACTCAACTTTCTGCAGAAATGAAGGAACTATACTCTTATTTTTTTGCTACATTGAATAATTTAATATGAACTTTAATAACTTTAATTTAGAGGGTTGTATATTCTAGAAATTGCCATTAAAATATTTAGCCTTTCAAAAATTAATGTAATGTAATCTCACTATGACCTGTACTCTGTCCTTGTGTTGACAGTTCTGTCACATTGACCAAATGAGTCCTCGTTAACATAAAATCCTTTTAAAGGGACAGTCACATCAGAATATTTATTGTTTTAAATGATAGATAATCCCTTTGTTGGTTATGCAAAACTACGGAACGGGTAATACAGTTATATTAATACACTTTTTACCTCTGTGATTATCTTGTATCTAAGCCTCTGTAGACTGCCCTCTTATTTCAGTTCTTTTGACAGACTTGCATTTTAGCCAATCAGTGCTGGTTCCTAGGAACTCCACATGCACAAGCACATTGTTATATATATGAAACACGTGAACTAACTCCCTCTAGTGGTGAAAAACTGTCAAAATGCCCTGAGATGAGAGGTGGCCTTCAAGGGCTTAAAAATTAGCATATGAAACTCCTAGGTTTAGCTTTCAGCTAAGAATACCAAGAGAACAAAGCAACATTGGTGATAGATGTAAATTTGAAAATTCTTTAAAATGACATGCCCTATCTGAATCATGAAAGTTTGTTTTGGACTAGACTGTCCCTTTAAACAAACTCATACATTTTAAACTGCCCAGGGTTAAATACCCCTAGAGACTCGCAGAGAACTGCTGGTTTCCAAGCTAAAACTGCAGCTAATCCAAGTCTTCTGACTAGTGCTGCTGATTGGATCAGCTGCGTTTTATGCTCAGGTCTAGCGGTGTTTTGTGAGTTCCCAGGGGTATTTCTACTGTGTGTTTAACCCACAGTAGTCTAGAATTGATAGTCTTAAAGTTACATGCTCTTACGGATTAAATCATGTCATTTTCTTTAATACGGTGGTGAGAGTCCATGACCGATTATGCATAGGATTTGCTTCCTAGCCACTAGGGGGATGCAAAGTTTCCCAAAAATTCTTAAGAGCACTTCATCCTCTCCTTTCCCACCTCACTAGTATTCCAGTTTAAACTTTGCCTCCCAGGAGGTGAGCGAATAATTATGGTTCTCCTCTATTTTTCATTAGACAGAGGTTCTCAGACTGAGTTGAGGCCCAAGTTTAGCTCTCAGAGAGATGCTACTGAGAGACAGACTGAAGTATGGGTAGTGACACAATTGCACTCCGTGAGGGAGATAGTCACATGCCTGCCGCAGGTGTTGCAGGGACAGGTCCCTAGCCGCCTCCTGTTGGTTTGTCGATATACTCTTTTATTCGTATCCTCTGCTGTAATGTGCTCGGCACTGGATGGTCTATCTTCTGACAGCAGTTTGTTCTGCAGCTGATAAGCCATGTGAAATGCGTGCCTGTCAGGTAAGTTCCACTGCTCCAACATTTGCACTCATGTTACATCATAGCCAGGGGACTTAATTATCATTATTACTTTCACACTACACCTTATCTGTTTTTATTGTCTGTGTGTTTCTGGAGACTTTGGGGCACAATGAGAGCCTCTGTATGATGTGCGCAATATATTTGTTTGTACTTTTTTTATCTCAAATTATTTTCTTTGAGTGTCTAAAGCCTCCATTTCATAGTGCATTCCCTATACCCACGGCTTCTTGCTTACAGAAAGAAAACTGTGCTCCCTTTCACTATGAAATGATGTAGCCTCTCTTCTGCTCGCGTTACTGTGGTGGGCACCCGTATTGGGTTAGCGATTTTCATTCCAGTTATAGTTTTTTTTTTTTTTTTTTTCCAGTTGTGCTTGGGTCTGGCAACAAGTCGGTTAACTTCCTTTTTTCCAGCCGTGCTATAAGCCCGCCTTTACTGGGCACTGCACACTGAGACTGTTTTGTCTGAAGCAATATTTCATAGTCTCTCAGGAGGAGGTAAGCTTGTCTTATTTTTAAGAGCTGGATTGCTATTTTGGGGGAAAGACTTTGCACATTTTTATGTCAATTTTCTCTTAGTGTGTAAATATTTTAGAGGTTCTTGTTGTTTTTTATTTACTGTCTTTTCCCCTCTTATTCCTGGACCTTAAAGCTGCCCCTGAATAATTATATTGTTTCCTATTGAACTATATTAATTACTTTTGTTGTGATAATACTGTCTTATCTACAAAATATGAAGCATACTGGACTGTCCCCATTATTTCATATACTTTAGATGGTAGGTCCTCCTGATCACTTATTCGTGTATTTTTGTAATTGGCGGCCATGTCTCCTCAAGTAGGCACAAAAGAGTCAATTATTTTACAGCTGATATTTCCAACCATTCTGAATCTTCTAAGATCAGAACTGCTATTCATATACTATCAGAACTGCTATTCATATACTGTCAGACTTGGCCTTTATCTACTCAATACCATCTTCTGTCGATCAGAAAATGGAATTGGCTTTTGTATACATACTGATGGAGCTGCGCCTCCAAACCCTGTAAACTTTTTCATTTGACATAAAGCAGATAAATGATCGAAAATAATGAATCTTAAATATAAAGGAGGGTCAATATCTTGATCAGAAACCGATCAAGAAATTGACCCTCCTTTATATTTAAGATTCATTATTTTCGATCATTTATCAGCTTTATGTCAAAAGAAAAAGTTTACAGGGTTTGGAGGCGCAGCTCCATCAGTATGTATACAAAAGCCAATTCCATTTTCTTAATTAGTATTAATATACAAGAGAAAGGAAAACAGTCACGTTGGTAAAGAAACTTGGAAGCATTTAAAGGGACACTGAACCCAAATTTTTTTCTTTTGGGATTCAGAGCATGCAACTTTCCAATTTACTCCTTTTATCAAATTTTCTTCAATCTCTTGGTATGTTTATTTGAAAAGCAAGAATTTCAGTTTAGATGCCGGCCCATTTTTGGTGAACAACCTGGGTTGTCCTTGCTGATTGGACAGCACAGATAAACAAGTGCTGCCTATGGTTCTGAACCAAAAAATTGCTGGCTCCTTAGCTTAGATGCCTTCTTTTTCAAATAAAGATAGAAAGAGAACGACGAAAACTTGATAATAGGAATAAATTAGAAATTTTCATAAAATTGCATGCTCTATGTGAATCGGGAAATAAAAAATGTGGGTTCAGTGTCCCTTTAAATTAGACTGGGTCTATAAGGTGTGACGTATGAAGAAAAACATTATAATAACAAGTGACTGGAAGTCTCTGCTTCAATAAATATGACTTTTGTTCCCATTATCAGGCTGGTAGTGATAAGAGGTTATGGTTGTATGTCTTATGTAACTCCTATATTTTTAATGTAATTGTCCCATCTTGTGATCATTTCAACATATCTTCAATAATTTTTAAGGTGGTTTATGTATTTTAGGGGTACATGATCCTAAAAGTCCATTAACCAATTGGATTTAATTTTTAAAACCATCTATTAAGACTACAGAGGTTTCTTTCCTGTTCCTGAGGCGATAACTGAAATGATAACCAAAGAGTAGACCGTGCCTGCTCTGACTTTTAGCCTAACTTCCTTTTAGAAGATAGTACCTCTTTAATGACCCCGTGAATAGGAAGTAGACTTTTTTGCACACAGAGGCCTTCCTTCTAGCGAGGTATTTGTTTAAACCAACTATTAGTATTGGTTGAATTCCAGCAGCCTCTAATCTTTGGTGGAATATTTATCTGAAAACAGATATCAGATGATTCTGTAAATTAAAACTTTCAATGTTGTCTGAAGTTTGTTCAATCAGCAAAAGCTTTTGTATGTAATACTATTGTTAACATTATCAGTACCATTGCCAAGAACATGGGGTTATCTGTTTTGACAAAGAGAGCTTTGTGTCTTAAATTTTGGTCAGCTGACATAGTTTCAAAATCTAGACTTCTATCTTCTTTCTTTATAGGAAAGATTTTATTTGGGACTGGTCTAGATACTAGACTTGTGCATTCGGATCCTTCGTTAGGATTAAAATGCGGATGTAAGCACCATTTTGCTCTTTTTGGAGCCGGATTGATTCTGGTGCAAAATCACCACTTTAAGATCTGGATTTGCACAGATCTTAACATGGTGATCTTGCACCAGAATCAATCCGTCTCAGAAAAGAGCCGAATAGTGCTTATTTCCGCATTTTAATCCGAAGGATCCAAACGCACAAGTCTACTAGATACTATAATTTCTACTGTAACTCAAGGTAAAGGAGGTTTTCTTCATCTAGGCAAATAGAACTTCAAATAGTTTTCGTTCCTTTCACCATTTATCGAATCAAAGATCCGTCTCTCCTTCTCAAAAGTTAGATTCTTCCAGTCTTTCCTGGAGATCTAACTCTTCCTGGAACAAGGCTAGGAAGTAAAAATAGCCTCCCCCCCATTTTCTAAATCTGCATGAGGGTGTGGCCTTCGATCCAGATTCTATTCTGGTAGGGGACAGGTTCACTATTTTAATTCTGTGAAGAATCCTTGGATGCTAAACCTAGATGGGGTACAAAATCAGTTTCAGATCAAGGCCTCTCAGGAAGGTTTTTTTCTGTCCAGCCTTTTTTTCAAGAACTAAACTCTATTGAGTAATTGTTTCGATTACAGAACAAAGCCAAAGTTTTTATTCCAATTTATTTCCACAATTATTATCTCTATCTTAAGGAGAAATCATCAGTTCCTTTTGTTTTTTGTCTTTCGGGGACCAACAATATCAGTTTGTTACTTTTGGTCTTGCTACCATTCCCAAGATCTTTAACAAGGGTTTTGGGACCTCTCCTGTCTGTAATTTGAACTCAGGGTATTTTAGTAGTTCCTTACCTGGACGATATCTTTGTACAGGCTCAATCTTTACCTTTTTAGATGTATCATATGTCAACAGGCTTTGGTTGTTTCCTAGCATTCGTGGCTGGAGAATCAGCTTTCCTAAGAGTTCCCTATCGCCTCAAACCAGAGTATCCTTTCTTGGAGTCATAATAGACTCTGTCATTGAGACTTTATCTAACAGATCTAAGACGATCCAAATTGCAATCATCTTGTGTGAATCTTCAGTCTCTATCCAGTTCTTCTGTGGCTCTATGTTTGGAAGTGTTTAGGTTTGATGATTGCTGCATCAAACACTTATTCCATTTGCTTGGTATCCTATGAGACCTCTTCAGTTATGCATGCTTCCGCAGTGAGGTAAGGACTACCATCAGCTTTTTTTCAAAAGATCTTTTTGGATCCAACTACAAGACTTTTCTTATCTTGGTCGATAGAGAACCAATTCATTTTTCAGGGATTGTTATTTGTCCGTCCATCCTGGACAATAATCTCGACAGATTCAAGTCTTTCAAGTTGAGGTGCAGTATGAGGGTCCAGGAGAGCACAGAGAGTTTGGTCGCCTCAGGAGGCGAGGTTACCAATAAACATCTTAGCCAATTTGCTTCCCATGAAGATAGCACTGAGTTCTGAGTCATCAGTCTCTAAATCTTGGAGAATGGTCTCTGCATTGAAAGTGTTCAATTAGATATTAGATCTTTAGGGTCTTCTAGAGATAGACTTTATGGTTTCGAGGCGGGGCTTGGCCGCACTGGGTAATGGCCGCACTGTAACTTAGCTTTGGAGTCAAAATCCCCCAAAGCAGCTCCTAAAATAAAGCAGTTGGCTGGCGTAGTGAAATACACTTATAGGAAGCATCCTGTGATCCACTGGGCTACCACAAAGTGCATAATCAAGCACTTCTGAGAAGCAACCACCCGGCAACTAACGCTGAGGACAAGAGCGGGACCTGAGCGCATCCAAGCCGACACATAGCAGAGAGGCAGTGAAAGGTGATCAGCGATCTCCAGAAGTGCCGAACAGTAAGTCTTAATACACGGAGGTACTGCACTGACATAGGACAGAAGGTGCCTACACTTGCTGGACGCATAAGCCCCTAAATAAAATAAAATAGTTAGAGCCGCTTCCCGGACGCCACGTGGGTGTCACAGGGATAAGGGATTAAGAAGAAGTTAAACTAACAAGGGAGAAAAGATCAACACGATTAGATGCTTTGCTTGACCATCCTGACACCTAACTGCCATTGAAAAATTATCAGAGGGAAAACTATTGGGCACTTAGCAGAGCGGACACAAGGGCATAAGTCACACTGCCTGCATGCTCTGAACCAAATTAAGATACGTGGGATAACAGTAAACAAAGCAGCCATCTTTATGAAAACTATTCCATACAGGCACTGCAGTGATAAAATATCTATACAAGCTCTTACACTACAGAGGAAACTACAAATACCTGGTTCTAAATCAACTGCATTATCACAGATAATATCACAGATTATACCACCATTTAGAACACCCTTCAGGGGCAGAATAAAATAAAAGCTCTCTATTTCATGGTACTGAAATCTTGCTTGTTACATGTTAAGAGAGGGTAAAGTTCTTTATAGTATCAACAGCTATCAATATATATTTAAACAATATTCCGCTCAAGAACTGAAATAAACATCTGTCCTCCCCACGTGGGCATGCCAGCCAAAAAGCAGCAGAAGTCAGATACATCAGCCACTACCTTAAACAGGCTGATAACCCGCATCCAGAAGTCATTAACTCCCCTGCATCATCGCCTCTGACGGCTTCACCAGCGATGGCGCTGGCACCTGCAATTGCAGATTTGCCCCCCTCCTCAGAAATCACTAAAGAGGATCTAAAACTTCTTGCCACAAAAGATGATCTACGTACAGCCATGTCAGACATGAGAGATATATGTTCAACGAAATGAAAAAAGATATTAGAAAAGTTGATCGTCGGGTATCAATATTGGTAGAAAGTCACAACACTACCACGCAAGACATTCAACATCTCTGACAGTTAACATATAACCAAGAAGAAACAATCCATAATCTAATGGAGAAAATTGAAGATCTGGACAACAGGGGCCGCAGAAACAATTTGAGAATCAGAGGCGCACCTGAATCTATCCAACCTGGGGCAATGCAAGACTATTTACAGGACCTATTCAGAACCATAAATGGTACTAGTGATTCGCCCATTGTTGCCCTAGAAAGAGCACATAGGGCACTGAGAGCGAAAACGTCCCCAAAAGCTCCACCAAGAGACATAATAGTAAAGTTCCTCAACTATGTGGACAAAGAGGAAATCCTAAGGCAAGCAAGGCAGAAGCGTCAAATTATGCACGCGGGCATACAAATTCAAGTCTTCCAAGACCTCAGCCCTGCAACATTACAAAAAAGAAGAGACCTGCAATTTCTTACATCACAACTAAGATCTCATCAAATTCCATATAGATGGGGCTTTCCCGTTAGCCTAACGGACACAACAGTGACTTTCCGCAATATGGACGACCTGTCAACATTCTGTGACGCCTTACAAATACAAACTCCAAAACCTCTCGTACCCCAGCAAACACAGAAAACCAAGACACCCTCAGACTTTATGGTTTCTTGTTTAAACAAAAAAACTTCCTAGATATTTTATAAGATCCACAAGTAGAGTCAGTGGATGCTCTAGCAGCTCTATGGTGTTTTCTTCTTGCCTTTATTTTTCCACCTATTGTTCTTCTTTCCAGAGTGATATCTCAAATCAAACAGGAACAATCATCTGTAATTTTGATTGCTCTGGCTTGACTTCGAAGAACTTGGTATACAGATCTAGTTCTGATGTCCATTTATACTCCCAAGGTCTCTTCCTCTGATACACAATCTTTTTATCACAAGGTCCTTTTTTTTTATCAGGATCTCGAGTCTTTCAACTTGAAGGTTTGGAGATTTAACACCTGATTTTACGTCTTAGAGGTTTTTCGTATGAGGTGATAGAAAACTTAATTCAGGCCAGAAAACCTGTTCACTATAAAAAATTTATCGAGATTTGGAAGACTTTTTTATTGTGGTGTGAAAAGAATATCTTCAGTTGGCATTCTTTTAAAATTCCCAGGATTCTTCCATTTTTTGCAAAAAGATTTGAATAAAAGTTTATATGACGAGGGGGGCGTGTCTGTACAGCAAGCCCGAGTGGTTGCACTCTTCAGAGCTCCTGTTGAGACTCCACTAAACCGCCGTTTTGGGGAGAAATCTACAGTGAAGAATAATCCCTTCATTTTGCTAAGGCATCACATTGCGTAGGGGCTTTTACAATCCTTCAAAAAAGCTGTGTTTATGAAATATGAGCCGAAACAGACATCTGAGGCCTAGGGCGGCGGCCCATTATAGGTAGCGCTACCCCCCTCGGTAATCCGAGGTACTTGTCCACAGCCGAGACCACTGGCAAACCCGTTAGGATCTTCTCACTCCTATCAACAGCAAAGGGGATTCATAAGTGAAAAGAAGTAGATTAAGACCAAAAAATAGGTTTTTAATACAACACAACGCCACTACACTGCAGCGAAAATGGCCACTACAGGAGACATGCAGCCTCAGGATTACCTTTGCCAGAGACTAATTGAAAAAGCCCCATCGGATTTCCTGATGAATAAATTATTCGATATAAGGGCTACAACTGTGCAGATAGAGGATCCATCAGAGGCCAATAGCCCTATAATGGACAACAGACAAAAAGAACCTCAATACATAGAGATGGCTACCTCCTCAGTGTGTGAGCCATCAGGTAACATGGAACTTTTGGACAATCCGTAAGGTTGCTATGCAGTAATCCCAAAGGCACCTTTTGCGCTAGACATGGCCAGGAAGACCAGCTTACTTTTGGGCACTCACAACCAGCCGCCACGGATGAGGGAACACCCGACAGAGATTGCAGGCTTGCGGGAGTCTGAGGGTTGCTTTTGCGGGACCGTGAGTATGAAAACCACCGTATCCATCATCTGTGATCACCGCAACGCCAGACACTGGTAAAGGACTCCTACTTGAGGTTGGGGCTGTTCACACGCAGATCAATGACACGCACCCCAGGGCCACATGTGGATCTACATTGCGTTCCTGTCCGGAACCGAGGTGCTGTAACAGACCTGCACAGAGAGACCATCATCCTTTTCTACAAACTAAGGCATGGGGCTGAAGGCACATTTGATACCTGAAGCTGAGAACCACTCTGCCATAAAGACATGAACATTTAGAATGGTTCATTTAATAGTTATTTGAATAGTTGGTTTGTTTATAAATGGCTTAACAGTTTAGTGTTTTATCACTCTGCAGTTATTAGCTGGGTGATTCTTTTAGAACCTCACATTTTGCAAGGTCTAGGCAGTAAGTTTGATCAGTTCAATAAATATTCTCAAATAAGTTAATAATAAAAAGTTATATGCCAGCTCTCTCAAAGGTCAGATTCTGCTTTGTCTGTGTTGTATCACAAGATATTTCCAAAGTTTCCTGATATTCAAAATATTTCAGGTTTCTCCTTTTGAACCAATGCATCTCTTGGAAGGTTTTGTTTTTACTATCAATTGCTTCTGCTAGAAGATTATCTGACTTGTCAACTCTTTCTTGTGAGCCTCCTTATCTTAATTTTCTACAAGGTAAGGCAGTTTTGAGGAAAATTGTTTTTTTTTGCCAAGAGTGGTGTCAGCTGATAGCATAAATCAAGAGATTTTAGTCCTTTCTCTTTGTCCTAATCATCAAAAATCAAAGGAAAAACGTCTCCATAGTTTGGATGTGGTTAGGGCTTTGAAGTTGTCTTACAGGCTATTAAAGATTTTAGACAATCTTCTAGTCTTTTCATTTATTTTCCACGGAAAGGTCTTAAGGTATCAGCTGTTTCTTTAGTTGCTTGGCTTCAGTTTTAGATTTGTAAAGCTTACATGGAGGTAGGGAAGCTTCCTCCTAAATGTATCACAGCTCATTCTATTAGTTGTTTCTACTTCTTGGGCTTTCAAAAACGAGGCTTTGGTACAGCAGATTTTAAAGGTGGCAACCTGGTCATCCTTACATACTTTGCTACTTACCTTTTTTTTAATGTTTTTTTGCTTCTTCTGAAGCGGCCTTTGATGGAAAAGTCTTTCAGGCAGCAGTGTCTTGAAAATAGATTCCTGCCCTTTTTGATTTTTCTATAATTTTTCCTGCCCTTCAATACTTGCTGACTCCACAGCTTTTTGTAATGGATTGTGGACTCTCACCACATTATGAAAGAAAACAAAATGTATCCTTACCTGATAAATACATTTCTTTCATGGTGGTGAGTGTCCATGAGCTCAACCCAGTTATTATGGATAATTAATGTTATTTTGGCGACTGTTCCTATTTTGCAGCACTATTTTACTTTTTTTTTTTTTTACTACTATTTTTATATTCTCCTTGCTTGGCTTTACGTATAACTGAAATACCAGTGAGGTGGGAAAAAATTAAGTGCTCTTAAGAGTTTTTGGGAAACTTTGCCTCCTCCTAGTGGCTAGGAAGTGAATCCCATTCGTAATTTATCAGGTTAGCATACTTTTTTTTTTTTTTTTTTTTACTGCAATAGCTCTTAAGAATAACTATGGTAATTAAAAAGTGTATTGTATCCTTCAATAGTATAGATTTTATAATATGTTTTAACATGGACAGTGTAAGTTTAATAACAAGTAATTCTTTTTAATTTATATTTTATTTTGCTATATTCAGAATTTGAAAACTTTTTTTTTTCCCCTTGGTTCTCTTACAAGTAATGTTTCTGTCTTTATTTTTAGGATGTACAAGTTCCAGTTTGTCCTCTTTGCAATACTCCTATCCCAGTAACTCGAGGACAGACTCCTGATATTGTAGTTGGAGAACATATTGATCGGGACTGCAAATCTGACCCAGCACAACAGAAGCGCAAGGTGCAGGACATGCATTGGTTTATGTGAACGTACACCAATCACTTCATCTTCCTATACTACGTTTTTTTTTTGTTGTTGGTTTTTTTAACCTGGTTTATAATATAATTTACAATAGTGTTTGTCTTGGTGTTTAATAGATTTTCACCAACAAGTGTGGAAAGCCAGGCTGTCGGCAGAAAGAACTTATAAAAGTTATATGTGATGATTGCCAAGGAAACTTCTGTCTCAAGCACAGACATCCACTTGATCATGATTGCAATGGAAAGAATGCTCACATTTCCAAGGCAGGGTAAGCCTTGAGCATATGACATTTGGAGGGAATCCTTTTTGTTTTGCTACTTTTAGTTTTTTTTTAATTATTATTAGAAGTTGTAAATCAGGGTTTCTGTAGACACAGTTTAGACATCAATAAGAATGCATTGTTTTTTGCAGAAATGCAGCATTGATGAGAGCCCATGGCTCCTCTGCAAAGACGTCTGCACCATCAAGCTTTCCAGCCCCAAAACCAGCTCCACAGCGTAACAGGTATTCTAAGAAACCTCAGAAAACTGATTTTTCGTATTTGAGGGATAATTTGGTCAGAATTGTTTCCTTTTCAAACAGTTTGCTTTTGTAGTAGGTAATTAATTTGAGTATATTTTAATTAGGCATGAGCATTCGACAGATCTTAGCTGCCTTATGCGGAAGAAGGCGGCCGCAAGTGTGTTTCACTTTCACAAGAAGAAATCCAGCTCCGAAAATAGCCGAATGCCGCGAGGGTCGACCTTCTATTGCATTCGCCAATTAACAAAACTGCCACATGCACATGTCTAATCAGACTGATTTTTAACAGAAATAGTTTTTATTGTGGTAAGGAGCCTGACAAATTAATTAATTTATTTTAATGTGGGTCCCCAAAGCAGAACATGCTGCGATCTGTGTTGTCATCGCAGAAAATGCAGCATGCAGAAAGAGCGGGAGTCAAACTGGTGATTCTACCTGCAATTGTCATTTCTACCTGTAGATGTCACTGTCCCATTGTAGCTCAATGTAAAATATTTACTGCCCTCCTCTCTCCACTTTCCTCCCACTTCCTGAACACCCGTGCGGTGCAGGGTGACAGCACAAAGGGAAAATCAAAGTGCAACAGAGAAGGTAAGGTGCACTGTGTGGTTCGGCATTCATGATGGCAGCTGCTAAACTCTTGCTTTATCCCTTGCCCCCTCTTAGCCACTGCTTTAAAGGGTGGATACAGAAAGGGAAGAGTAAAATGGTGGGATACCTTTTCTTCTGTTATTTTTATTACCATTCAGAGATTCTTTATTCATATGGTGCTTATATTGCCATCCTATCTGTCCTCACAGAGCAGTCTTTATATTACTTGAACCTTTAGGGAAGCATAGCTTGTGTAGTTAAACAGTGGATGGGAAGTAGCAAAAGTCCTGTACCAGAGGAAAGAGACCGGCAGCACAGAGGCAATATGTAGGTTCATGCTTGAGACTCTCAAGACCCACATAAAAGCTGCAGACAGGAGGATACAAAACTAATATGTAGACTTAAAGTCAGTGTTATCAAATGTGCTTCATTCTCTTGGTATTATTTGTTAAAGGAGCAGCAATGCACTACTGGTTTCTAACTGAACACTTGAGGGAGTCAATGATAATAAATAAATATATACATACATACAGCTAGAACCTAGGTTCTTTGCTGCTCATGAGCTTACCTAGATAAACCTTTCAGTGAAGGATAACAAGTGAAGGAAACAAATTAAACAATAGAAGTAAATTGGAAAGTTGATAACAATCTCATTCTCTTTCTAAAGCATGAAAGAAAAAATGTGGGTTTCATGTCCCTTTAACACAGTGCAGCCAGAAGGAAGCACAGTTAGAAGAGAACAGACAAATAAAGAACAGTGCAGTATATTAATTGATGACTGGCACTCAGGTTTTTTTTCCCCTAACCCCGCCCCCTAGCCTTTCCAGGTCTACAAAGCTGTGACTCCTGAATGCAAGATGTTCTTGTGAGCATTACTACAGTTTTACCTTTTTTGCTGTATTTTGATTTATTAGACCAACATTTTAAATATTTTTTTTTCCCTCTGCAGCTAATTTGCAATGCAATTTTCAACTGCTGCGATATATATTCTAAAACTTTAAATTTGCTTTAGTCTCCAGCTGTTAGAAAAAAAGAAAAAGAAGGCACACAATATTCTAAGTTTGGCTTTTTACACGCGTCAGCGAAAATAGTTTAAACTTGTAATACGAGCACTACCCGACATGCGCAATGCTTACTTCCAGCGGATTTAACGCTTGAGCGGGAGCGTTTAAATACTACTCCACTTGTAATCTGTCTCATAATGTTTAAATAAAATGTTCTAAAGTAAGTGACTGGTAGCAGTATCTTTGTATAAATAACCTTGTCTATAGGGCTCTGTATCTGTTTCCCACAGAACAAGCGTCTCTAATCCTCAGCCCCCAGCTGCAGCAGCATTGCAGAATGGCTTGGTAAGTTTTATTTGTGTTTCAGCAAGCTAATTGTATTGCTGTGCAACTCATATTTAATGCTAAATATTTTATGCTGTTTTCTTGTAATCATGTTGCAGAATTTTTTTAGTCTCATAGTTTATTCTAAGAAAAAAACTAATAATAAATAAAATGTATTAATTAAACAGTGACATTTTGTAACCCGAACAACTTTTGCAGTCGCGCTTACCAAGTTAGATCTTCAGGCCAGAATCGTGTGTAGCTAGACACTATTTTATTAGTTTATACTTACATTAGGAGCCCATTGCTACCAAAATAAATGTCCAGTGCTGTTGACTATTCACAAATACACAACAAAGAGAAAAACATAATTTATGTAAGAACTTACCTGATAAATTCATTTCTTTCATATTAGCAAGAGTCCATGAGCTAGTGACGTATGGGATGTACATTCCTACCAGGAGGGGCAAAGTTTCCCAAACCTTAAAATGCCTATAAATACACCCCTCACCACACCCACAATTCAGTTTAACGAATAGCCAAGAAGTGGGGTGATAAGAAAAAAGTGCGAAAGCATATAAAATAAGGAATTGGAATAATTGTGCTTTATACAAAAAAATCAAAACCACCACAAAAAAAGGGCGGGCCTCATGGACTCTTGCTAATATGAAAGAAATGAATTTATCAGGTAAGTTCTTACATAAATTATGTTTTCTTTCATGTAATTAGCAAGAGTCCATGAGCTAGTGACGTATGGGATAATGATTATCCAAGATGTGGATCTTTCCACACAAGAGTCACTAGAGAGGGAGGGATAAAATAAAGACAGCCAATTCCTGCTGAAAATAATCCACACCCAGAATAAAATTTTTAATGAAAAAACATAAGCAGAAGATTCAAACTGAAACCACTGCCTGAAGTACGTTTCTACCAAAAACTGCTTCAGAAGAAGAAAACACATCAAAATGGTAGAATTTAGTAAAAGTATGCAAAGAAGACCAAGTTGCTGTTTTGCAAATCTGATCAACCGAAGCTTCATTCTTAAACGCCCAGGAAGTAGAAACTAACCTAGTAGAATGAGCTGTAATCCTTTGAGGCGGAGTGTTACCCGACTCAACATAGGCATGATGAAATAAAGATTTCAACCAAGATGCCAAAGAAATGGCAGAAGCTTTCTGGTCTTTTCTAGAACCGGAAAAGATGACAAATAGACTAGAAGTCTTTCGGAAAGACTTAATAGCTTCAACATAATATTACAAAGCTCTAACAGCATCCAAAGAATGCAATGATTTCTCCTTAGAATTCATAGGATTAGGACATAATGAAGGAACCACAATTTCTCTACTAATGTTGTTAGAATTCACAACCTTAGGTAAAAAATTCAAAAGAAGTTCGCAGCACCGCCTTATCCTGATGCAAAATCAGAAAAGGAGACTCACAAAAAAGAGTAGATAATTCAGAGACTCTTCTGGCAGAAGAGATGGCCAAAAGAAACAAAACTTTCCAAAAAAGTAATAT
This sequence comes from Bombina bombina, assembly GCF_027579735.1. Taxonomy (NCBI): domain Eukaryota; kingdom Metazoa; phylum Chordata; class Amphibia; order Anura; family Bombinatoridae; genus Bombina; species Bombina bombina. The sequence continues at coordinate 353,884,040 of NC_069499.1, forward strand.
AATGACCAAAGAATGCATGGGTTCAAAAGGAGGAGCTTGAAGAGCCCCCAGAACCAAATTCAAACTCCAAGGAGGAGAAATTGACTTAATGACAGGTTTTATATGAACCAAAGCTTGTACAAAACAATGAATATCAGGAAGATTAGCAATCCTTCTGTGAAAAAGAACAGAAAGAGCAGAGATTTGTCTTTCAAGAAACTTGCGGACAAACCTTTATCTAAACCATCCTGAAGAAATATAAGTCTTCCAGACTCTATAATATATCTCTCTAGATACAGATTTACGAGCCTGTCACATAGTATCAATCACAGAGTCGAAGAAACCTCTTTGACCAAGAATCAAGCATTCAAACTCCACACCTTAAAATTAAGGTTTTGAGATCCTGATGGAAAAAAGAACCTTGAGACAGAAAGACTGGTCTTAACGGAAGAGTCCACAGCTGGCAAGAGGCCATCCGGACAAGATCCGCATACCAAAACCTGTGAGGCCATGCTGGAGCTACCAGCAGGACAAACGAGCATTCCTTTAGAATATTGGAGGATACCCTTGGAAGAAGAACTAGAGGCGGAAAGATATAGGCAGGATGACACTTGTAAGGAAGAGATAATGCATCCACTGCCTCCGCCTGAGGATCCCTGGATCCGGACAGATACCAGGGAAGTTTCTTGTTTAGATGAGAAGCCATCAGATCTATTTCTGGGAGTTCCCACGTTTGAACAATCTGAGGAAATACCTCTGGGTGAAGACCATTCGCCCAGGTGCAACGTTTGGCGACTGAGATAATCCGCTTTCCAATTGTCCATACCTGGGATATGAACCGCAGAGATTAGACAGGAGCTGGATTCCGCCCAAACCAAAATTCGAGATACTTCTTTCATAGCCAGAGGACTGTGAGTCCCTCCTTGATGATTGATGTATGCCACAGTTGTGACATTGTCTATCTGAAAACAAATGAACAACTCTCTCTTCAGAAGAGGCCAAGACTGAAGAGCTCTGAAATTGCACGGAGTTCCAAAATATTGATCGGAAATCTCACCTCCTGAGATTCCCAAACCCCTTGTGCCGTCAGATACCCCCACACAGCTCCCCAACCTGTAAGACTTGCATCTGTTGAGATTATAGTCCAGGTCGGAAGAACAAAGAAGCCCCCTGAACTAAACGATGGTGATCTGTCAACCATGTCAGAGAGTGTCGTATAATCGGTTTAAAGATATTAATTGAGATATCTTTGAGTAATCCCTGCACCATTGGTTCAGCATACAGAGCTGAAGAGGTCGCATGTGAAAACGAGCAAAGGAGATCGCATCTGATGCGGCAGTCCTAAGACCTAAAATTTCCATGCATAAGGCTACCAAAGGGAATGATTGTGACTGAAGGTTTTGACAAGCTGAAATCAATGTTAAACTTCTCTTGTCTGACAAGGACAGAGTCATAGACACTGAATCTATTCTAGAAACCTAAAAAGGTTACCCTTGTCTGAGGAATCAATGAACTGATTGGTAAATTGATCCTCCAACCATGAACTTGAAGAAACAACACAAGTCGATTCGTATGAGATTCTTCGAAAATTTGAAGACTGAGCAAGTACCCAGATATCGTCCAATAAGGAAATACCAAAACCCTGTTCTCTGATTACAGAAAGAAGGGCACCGAGAACCTTTGAAAAAAATTCTTGGAACTGAGGCTAGGCCAAACGGTAGAGCCACAAAACTGGTAATGCTTGTCTAAAAAGAGAATCTCAGACACTAAAAGTGATCTGGATGAATCGGAATATGCAGATACACATCCTGTAAATCTATTGTAGACATATAATGCCCTTGCTAAACAAAAGGCAGGACAGTCCTACAGAAACTGAATGTTGGTATCCTTACATAACGATTCAATATTGATAGATCCGGAACTGGTCTGAAGGAATTGACCTTCTTTGGTACAATGAAGAGATAAAATAAAACCCCAGCCCCTGTTCCAGAACTGGAACTGGCATAATTACTCCAGCCAACTCTAGATCTGAAACACATTTCAGAAATGCTGAGCCTTTGCTGTGTTAACTGGGACACGGGAAAGAAAAAAATCTCTTAGCAGGAGGCCTTAACTGAAGCCAATTCTGTACCTTTCTGAAACCAGAAATTGAGAACGGAATTGATCAAAATTTCTTTGAAGAAAACGTAATCTGCCCCATACCAGCTGAGCTGGAATAAGGTCCGCACCTTCACGGGTACTTAGGAGCTTGCTATAGGTTTTCTATAAGGCTTGGATATATTCCAAACTGGAAATAGTTTCCAAACTGATACCGCTCCTGAGGATGAAGGATCAGGCTTTTGTTCCTTATTGTGAGGAAAGGAACGAAAATGATTATTAGACCTAAATTTACCTTAGATTTTTTATCCTTTGGTAAAAAAGTTCCCTTCCTTCCAGAAACAGTTGAAATAATAATTTATTACCCTGGAAAGAAAAGGAAAGCAAAGTTGACTTAGAAGACAGATCAGCATTCCAAGTTTAATCCATAAAGCTTTTCTAGCTAAAATAGCTAGAGACATATACCTGACATCAACTCTAATGATATCAAAAGATGGTATCACCAATAAAATTATTAGCATGTTATAGAATAATAATAATGCTATAAAATTATGATCTGTTACTTGTTGCGCTAAAGCTTCTAACCAAAAAGTTGAAGCTGCAGCAACATCCGCTAAAAATATAGCAGGTCTAAGAAGATTACCTGAACATAAGTAAACTTTTCTTAGAAAGGATTCAATTTTCCTATCTAAAGGATCCTTAAATGAATTACTATCTGCCGTAGGAATAGTAGCATATTTAGCAGGAGTAGAGACAGCCCCATAACCTTAGGGATTTTGTCCCAAAAAAACTCTAATCTGTCAGATGGCACAGGATATAATTGCTTAAACGTTTAGAAGGAGTAAAAGAATTACCCAAATTATTCCATTCCCTGGAAATTACTTCAGAAATAGCATCAGGGAGATTAAACACTTCTGGAATAACTACAGGAGATTTAAAAACCTTATTTAAACGTTTAGATTTAGTATCAAGAGGACCAGAATCCTCTATTTCTAATGCAATTAATACTTCTTTAAAAGAACGAATAAATTCCATCTTGAACAAATACAAAGATTTATCAGCATCAACCTCTGAGACAGAAACCTCTGAACCAGAAGAACCATTATCAGTATCAGAATGATGATGTTCATTTAAAAATTCATCTGAAAAAAGAGAAGTTTTAAAAGACTTTTATGTAAACTAGAAGGAGAAATAACAGACATAGCCTTCTTAATGGATTTAAAAAATAAAATCTCTTATGTTTATCAGGAACACTCTGAAAATTAGATGTTGACGGAACAGCAACAGGTAATGTAACAGTACTAAAGGAAATTTTATCTGCATTAATAAGTTTGTCATGACATGCAATACAAACAACAACTGGAGAAACAGATACCAAAAATTATAGCAGATACACTTAGCTTGGTAGCTCCAGCACTAGACAGCGATTTTCCTGTAGTATCTTCTGACTCAGATGCAACGTGAGACATCTTGCAATATGTAAGAGAAAAAACAACATATAAAGCAAAATTGATCAAATTCCTTAAATGACAGTTTCAGGAATGGGAAAAAATGCCAAAGAACAAGCTTCTAGCAACCAGAAGCAATGAAAAAATAAGACTTAAATAATGTGGAGACAAAAGCGACGCCCTTATTTTTTAGCGCCAAATAAGACGCCCACATTATTTGGTGCCAAAAATGACGCCACATCCGGAACGCCGACATTTTTGGCGCAAAATAACGTCAAAAAATGACGCAACTTCCGGCGACACGTATGACGCCGGAAACGGAAAATAATTTTTGCGCCAAAAAAGTCCGCGCCAAGAATGACGCAATAAAATGAAGCATTTTCAGCCCCCGCGAGCCTAACAGCCCACAGGAAAAAAAGAGTCAAATTTTTGAAGGTAAGAAAAAATGATTAATTCAAATGCATTATCCCAAATATGAAACGGACTGTCTGAAAAATAAGGAAAGTTGAACATTCTGAGTCAAGGCAAATAAATGTTTGAATACATATATTTAGAACTTTATAAACAAAGTGCCCAACCATAGCTTAGAGTGTCACAGAAAATAAGATTTACTTACCCCAGGACACTCATCTACATGTTTGTAGAAAGCCAAACCAGTACTGAAACGAGAATCAGCAGAGGTAATGGTATATATAAGAGTATATCGTCGATCTGAAAAGGGAGGTAAGAGATGAATCTCTACGACCGATAACAGAGAACCTATGAAATAGACCCCGTAGAAGGAGATCACTGCATTCAAATAGGCAATACTCTCCTCACATCCCTCTGACATTCACTGCACGCTGAGAGGAAAACCGGGCTCCAACTTGCTGCGGAGCGCATATCAACGTAGAATCTAGCACAAACTTACTTCACCACCTCCATCGGAGGCAAAGTTTGTAAAACTGAATTGTGGGTGTGGTGAGGGGTGTATTTATAGGCATTTTAAGATTTGGGAAATTTTGCCCCTCCTGGTAGGAATGTATATCCCATACGTCACTAGCTCATGGACTCTTGCTAATTACATGAAAGAAATAAGCACTGCTTTTCACATCATTAACAGATACTGCCCCAAGCCACCCATATCCATTTAATTTTGGGAAGGATTTTATTTTAGAACATTTTAATATTCGAATGCTGAATACCCAACAGTTTAATACCAGGTTTTCAAAAGGTTTAAATAAGAACAGGTTGCATAAAAGCACAAAACGTATCTGCCAACTTGTAATAGGAGCCATAATGAGAGTACTAAAGGTGTACTATATATGTATAGGGTGCATTTAAATGCTTTGGTTAAACATTTTAACTAACTACTTTTAATTTCTCATCAAACATTATTGTGCATAACTAAGCTAAGATTAAAGCTAAGCATGTTATCAATTGCTCTCCATTTGTAATATTGGCCTAAGTCTTTAGGTTGTGTAAGTTACAAAATGATAGGTTTGTAAAATGCCCAGTATGCCCAACAACATCTTGTAGTTATCCTACATGTAATTTTATCAACTTAGATTGTCTTAAATGTATTCTGCAAGGTAGTTATCCTACAACCTTCTTGGGCTTATTTTCAGTATGTTTTCTCCTAGACAGAAGAGGAGGCGCTTCAAAGAGCATTGGAAATGTCACTTGCAGAAGCAGCAAGGAACACACAGCAGCACAGGTACACATTAGATACATACAGCAATCATATAAATGAAACTCCTTATAAGAAAATAGTGCCTAGCTTGTATATGTTTCTTCAGTTCTCACGGACTACATAGAGGACAGACTTTGATTTTCTACTTAAATAAATCAGTACCTACTTATGCTTAAAGAGTTGTTCTAATGCAATATTGCCCCCCTCCAATTTGTAAGAGCATGTCATTTTTTTAATAGGTGTCCCTTGATAACTTTCTTTAACTCTCCTGTAAGGGGATTACAGCTCTCTACGAGGGCATAACCAGTGATAAGTTTGTCAGGCTACCACTTATTACTTACTGATTAACTCACCATCCTTTTGCAGGGGTTAAACATAGTCATCTAACAAATTAAAGCATGTAATTTTGCATTACAATGTCCCTTTAACACTGTGCTCAAAGTAGAACTCATAATGGTTGTTAAAATCTGTTCTGTTGACGGCACCTGAGGACTTTAGAACACTAGTGTAGCGCTCCACTTAATCAGCTTCACATCTTACATCACACAAGGGAAATATGCTGACTATCAAGCATGACCCACTAAATACTCTTCTCTAAAACTACTGGAGCTTGTTTTATTGTAGGGACTGTAGTCATGTCGCTGCGTACTTCAAACAATAAATCATGCACATGATGGTATAGTGCCTTCCTATTTATAGATTTCATATTGGGGTTTGTTTCTATAAAAATCATGTGGGAACTGCTATTATTCATGAACTATCATTCACACTGAATGGTACAGAAAAATATACCTCCGTCTCATTTATGTTATGTGTTATCAGCAAGATAGGTAAATAATGTAAAACTTCTTTAGCTCTCAAGAGGAAGAGGATCTGGCTTTAGCACGAGCACTGTCAGCTAGTGAAGAAGAGTACAGAAGGCAACAGACGGTGAGTATGTATGAAAAAGGGGGTCCATCTCTGCTTTGCTAGTGCTGTGGCCTTAAGAGACTGTTTACTATGCAGCTCCAAATGTGACCTAGACATTCCAAGAAAGTCATTAAGAGAGTTAAAGGGACATGACGCCCCAAAAAAATATTTCATGGTTTAGGTAGAACATACAGTTTTAAACATCTTTCCACTTTAGTCCTATTATCAAATTTGCTTCCTTCTCTTGGTATCATTTGTTGAAGGAGCAGCAATGCACTACTGGTTTCTAACTGAACACATGGGTGAGCCAATGACAGTCAGTATATATAAGCAGCCACCTATCAGCAGCTAGAACCTAGGTTCTTTACTGCTCCTGAGCTTGCATAGATAAACTTTTCAGCAAAGGATAAAAAGAGAAGGAAGCAAATTCAATAATAGAAGTAAATTGGAAAGTCGCTCTTAAAGAAAAAGTTTGGGTTTCATGTCCCTTTAAACAAATTGCTATGAAGATACATAAAATGGAAGTTTGTTTCAGTATAAAGTATTTTTTATAAATACATTATTAAATTGATCATTACCAAAACTGATTGGTTTTGAATATTCTTTTAGTGAAATACATCCTCAATAGTTATGGGGATATTTGCACTAAATAAGAGTGTGCCAAATTGTTAGCTGTGTAATAATGATTAACCACCAGACTCGCATATAGAACTGATAAGGTCAGCAATGCACTCTTGCCTTTTCTTTTTCTTCCATTCTGATGTTATCTTTTACAAAGTGTAGATTTAGGTGTGAGTGTTTTAATACTGATTTTCAGATTTGCCAATTCTCTAAAATTTAAAAAAAAAAATTCTTTACATATTTTTATTTTATACCCTTAAACGTGTCATCTGCATGTTTTTTTTTTTTTTTTTTATTATTATTTTGCGTTTATTTAATACCCATCAAACTAATTCAGACAATATTGCTTTTTTTATTTAACAGAGTTGATCACTTAGTCATTTTGGTGTTTGAAAGTTTCCACATTAACTTAAGTTTACATAGCCATCCCAGAGTTGAATGGAGAGAGAGTGGTGTTATACTGAATATTCAAACCCATTCAATAGTGAATTGCTGCATGTATTTTCTTTGGCCTCGGCATCAATAAAGTGTTTAAAGGTAATCTGTAAAAACAAGGTATTGCAAACGTTTCACAAAATATCTGGATTCAGGGACAGAACCGTGAAGCCAAGCAGAGCACCTGCAGCGTGTCCTAGCCAAGAAATGAAGGACTGGTTTCTCCGTATCTCAGCTGGATCTTCCCTCACCAGCCAAGGACACAGAATCTACAATGCAGAACAATCTTGTACTTCATATACCGCTGATTGGTTAAGTAAATCATGTATCAACCATTTACTGGCTATTGTGCTACCCATAATAACCATGGGATTTTATGTTTTAACATGACTGCAGTTTAGACCTATAGCTGGGGATTCTGAAAACCCTCTAGACCAAAGATTACAGAAATTTGTGAATGAAGTAAATGTTTGTAAAGCAGCAACAACACCAGAGTTTGATAGCTGCTAATCTAATTAGCAAGTTCATACTGTTTCATTCCAAACTAGAGGTAGAAGGAACATTTACATCATCTGTATAGGTAACAAATTCCTTATGGTGCTAAGATCCTATAGTCTAGCAGCGGCTATTGCATATTGATCATACTTTGTATATTTGGTAAACTGGTTATTACAGTGTCTTATTGAGTTGATTGTACAAAAAAAGATCTAAATTTCATGGTGGACTATGCTTTTAAAATGTGCATGTAGATTTTATTGTATTATAATGCCTATTACAGTCATTCAGTAAAAAGTACAAGAATATACCCGCATTGTATTCAGGAGTAACTGAAGTATAAGCTTATAAGCTGCTAATAAGAGGGCTGACTGATAACCTTGTCATTTAAAATTTTTGACTAAAGATATTTAAGCAAAAACAAAACAATTAAACACTTGTATAAGTAATATTGAATGATGCATGCCAGATTAATTTATTACGGTTATTATATTTAGTTTTAATACTTCTCACAGGAGACGCATTTTATTATGTTTTTTTGTTTTTGTTTTTTTTTTAATTATGTCACTGAAAACTGTTTCACCAAAGTGGGTTAAAGGGAGCGGCTTACACTTGAATGTGCATTCCCCTTCTCTGATAGCTTCAGTTTAGGTAAGATCTGTAGTGATCAAAATGACTTTCCCATAGCTGTGTGTTGTCTCAGCTGCCTAACCTTATTTTTGGGAACAGGTTTATTGTAACTCTTTAACGTGTAGTTGAGAAGTAGTGAGAGTCTCTAATCACTATAATCATATGGACATCAAGTTGTTTGTAGTTTCAGCCTCCCTATGCCTAAACCTGTTGTCCTCTGTAACTGCATTTCTATTATCTGTTCAAGAGCAGTTGTAACTAATTCTCTCAGAATATGCTGCAGTGACACTCATTTTGCTTCTGAGAAGTGGTCATGCTGCTTGTATAGATAAGATAACCATGCTTTTTACTGATTAGCATCCATCCTACTGCCAACTGCACTCAATAGAAGCACCGCATAGGGGAACAGAGTATTTAGTATGTGTTTTTAAAACAATGTGCTGCTGTTTTTCACAGGTTCTGTGAGTGTTATAATGCCTATATTTTATAATAAAACTTTCCGTCAATACTGTGATAATTGGTGAGGCCTGAGAAATACAAGCTTTCTCTTCTTAGTTTTCTTGAGAAAATCTGCATCTACATTTTATTATTGTGTTTTAATTTAAAACAACCAAATAAATTATGAATGTACATTTAAATACTGTGTCACTTGTGTGTTTCTGTTCAGTTATTTGTCTTTAGTACATTATATAGGGATGTTTTAATTGGCATTAGATTAATAGTATATTAGATTTATTTTATAGGTTGAACTCAATGGACTTCAGTCTTTTTTCAACCTCATTTATTATGTATTAAAAGGTGAGTAAAACATGTTAACAAAAATGCAACTATAATAATCTGAGATCCCAGATTTATTTACTGACAGTGTAACATTCTATAAAACATTTTCTCAAGAATGTCAGATGCTCAAATCTGAAGAAAAGCAAGTAAATCAAATAGTCTTTTCCTTAATGAACTGTACAAACCATCAAAGAGAACCCCATAATTAAAGGGACAGTCAAGTCCAAAAAAACCTTTCATGATTTAAATAGGGCATGTAATTTTAAACAACTTCCCAATTTACTTTTATCACCAATTTTGCTTTGTTCTCTTGTTATTCTTAGTTGAAAGCTAAACTTAGGAGGTTCATATGCTAATTTCTTAGACCTTGAAGACTGCCTCTAATCTAAATGCATTTTGACCACTAGAGTGTTTCATATAGATAACATTGAGCTCATGCACGTGAAATGACTTAGGAGTGAGCACTGATTGGCTAAAATGCAAGTCTGTCAAAAGAACTGAAATAAGGGGGCAGTTAGCAGAAGCTTAGATACACGGTAATTACAGAGGTAAAACATGTATTATTATAACTGTGTTGGTTATACAAAACTGGGGAATTGGGTAATAAAGGGATTATCTTTCTTTTTAAACAACAAAAAATTTCTGGTGTTGACTGTCCCTTTAATAAGTGTAAATGTATAAAGAAACATACTACAAATCTGTCAAACGTTAAAGGGATACTGAACCCAAATGTTTTCTTTCATAATTCAGATAGAACATGCAATTTTAAGCAACTTTCTAATTTACTCCTATTATCAAATTATCTTCATTATCTTAGTATCTTTAATATGCTAATTTCTTAGTTCTTGAAGGCTGCCTTTTATCTGAATGCATTTTGACCGTTTTTCACCACTAGAGGGTGTTAGTACATGTGTGTCATATAGCTAACACTGAGCTCACGCTTGTGGAGTTACCTAGGAGTCAGTATCTTTAATATGCTAATTTCTTAGTTCTTGAAGGCTGCCTTTTAACTGAATGCATTTTGACCGTTTTTCACCACTAGAGGGTGTTAGTACATGTGTGTCATATAGCTAACACTGAGCTCACGCTTGTGGAGTTACCTAGGAGTCAGCACTGATTGGCTAAAATGCAAGTGTCAAAAGAACTGAAATAAGGGAGCAGTTTGCAGAGGCTTAGATAAAAGATAAAACCTGATTAATTCATTTCTTTCATATTGGCAAGAGTCCATGAGCTAGTGAAGTATGGGATATACAATCCTACCAGGAGGGGCAAAGTTTTCCAAACCTCAAAATGCCTATAAATACACCCCTCACCACACCCACAATTCAGTTTAACGAATAGCCAAGTAGTGAGGTGATAGAAAAAGGAGTAAAAAGCATCAAAAAAAGGAACTGGAAATATAATTGTGCTTTATACAAAAAAACATAACCACCATAAAAAGGGTGGGTCTCATGGACTCTTGTCAATATGAAAGAAATTAATTTATCAGGTAAGTTCTTACATAAATTGTTTAATTTCATTGGCAAGAGTCCATGAGCTAGTGACGTATGGGATAGTAATACCACAGATGTGGTACTACACAGAAGAGTCACTAGAGAGGGAGGGATAAAAATAAAAACAGCCATTTTACGCTGAAAAAATTAAATCCAAATCCAAAAAAATACGTTTTTCTCATAATTGAAAAGAAAAAAATTAAAACATAAGCAGAGAAATCAAACTGAAACAGCTGCCTGAAGAACTTTTCTACCAAAAACTGCTTCCGTCTCATGTTACTTTCAATAAAGCTTTTGAAATTTAAAAAAAAAAAAACTGCTTCCGAAGAGGCAAATACATAAAAACGGTAGAATTTAGTAAATGTATGCAAAGAAGACCAAGTTGCTGCTTTGCAAATCTGATCAACCGAAGCTTCATTTTTAAAAGCCCACAAAGTGGAAACTTATCTAGTAGAATGAGCTGTGATTCTCTGAGGTGGTGCCTGACCCGACTCCAAATAAGCCTGATGAATCAAAAGCTTTAACCAGGATGCCAAAGAAATGGCAGAAGCTATCTGACCTTTCCTAGGACCAGAAAAGACAACAAGTTGACTAGAAGTCTTCATGAATTCTTTATTAGCTTCAACATAATATTTCAAAGCTCTTACAACATCCAGAGAATGCAACGATCTCTCCAAAGAATTCTTAGGATTAGGACAGAAAGAGGGAACAACAATTTCCCTATTAATGTTGTTAGAATTCACAACTTTAGGTAAGAACTTAAATGAAGTTTGCAAAACTGCCTTATCCTTATGGAAAATCAGAAAAGGAGACTCACAAGAAAGAGAGCAGATAGTTCGGAAACTCTTCTAGCAGAAGACACAGCCAAAAGGAACAACACTTTCCAAGAAAGTAGTTTAATATCCAAAGAATGCATAGGCTCAAAGGGAGGAGCCTGTAAAGCTTTCAAAATCAAATTAAGACTCCAAGGAGGAGAGATTGATATGACAGGCTTGATACGTACCAAAGCCTGCACAAAACAGTGAATATCAGGAAGCTTAGCAATCGTTCTGTGAAATAAAACAGAGCAAAAAGGAACTTGCAAACAAACCTTTATCCAAACCATCCTGAAGAAACTGTAAAATTCTAGGAATTCTAAAAGAATGCCAGGATAATTTATGAGAACACCATGAAATATAAGTCTTCCAAACTCGATAATAAATCTTCCTAGAAACAGATTTACGAGCCTGTAATATAGTATCAATCATTGAGTCAGAGAAATCTCTATGACTAAGCACTAGGCGTTCCATATCCATACCTTCAAATTAAACGATTTGAGATCCTGATGGAAAAACGGTCCTTGAGACAGAAGGTCTGGTTTTAAAGGAAGTGGCCAAGGTTGGCAACTGGACATCCGGACAAGATCCACATACCAAAACCTGTGAGACCATGCTGATGCTACCAGAAACACAAACGATTGTTCCATGATGATCTTGGAGATCACTCTTGGAAGAAGAACTAGAGGCGGAAAGATATAGGCAGGTTGGTAAAACCAAGGAACTGTTAACGCATCCACTGACTCCGCCTGAGGATCCCTGGACAGGTACCTGGGAAGTTTTTCGTTTAGATGGGAGGCCATCAGATCTATTTCTGGAAGACCCCACATCTGGACAATCTGGGGAAAAAAACACATCTGGATGGAGAGACCACTCCCCCGGATGTAAAGTCTGACGGCTGAGATAATCCGCTTCCCAGTTGTCTACACCTGGGATATGTACCGCAGAAATTAGACAGGAGCTGGATTCTGCCCAAGAAAGTATCCAAGATACTTCTTTCATAGCTAGGGGACTGTGAGTCCCACCCTGATGATTGACATATGCCACAGTTGTGATATTGTCTGTCTGAAAACAAATGAATGGTTCTCTCTTCAACAGAGGCCAACCTGAAGAGCCCTGAAAATAGCACGGAGTTCTAAAATATTGATTGGTAATCTCACCTCTTGAGATTTCCAAACCCCTTGTGCTGTCAAAGATCCCCAAACGGCTCCCCAACCTAAAAGACTTGCATCTGTTGTGATTACAGTCCAGGTTGGATGAACAAAAGAGGCCCCTTGAACTATACGATGGTGATCTAATCACCAAGTCAGAGAGAGTCGATCATTGGGATTTAAGGATATTAATTGTGATATTGTATAATCCCTGCACCATTGATTCAGCATACAAAGCTGAAGAGGTCTCCATATGAAAACGAGCAAAGGGGATCGCGTCCGATGCTGCAGTCATAAGACCTAAAACTTCCATGCACATAGCCATTGAAGGGAATGATTGAGACTGAAGGTTTCGACAAGCTGAAACCAATTTTATTCATCTCTTGTCTGTTAGAGACAGAGTCATGGACACTGAATCTATCTGGAAACCTTAAAAGGTGACCCTTGTCTGAGGAATCGAGGAACTTTTTGGTAAATTGATCCTCCAACCATGTCTTTGAAGAAACAACACTAGTTGATTCATGTGAGATTCAGCAGAATGTAAAGACTGAGCTAGTACCAAGATATTGTCCAAATAAGGAAACACTGCAATACCCTGTTCTCTGATTAGAGAGTAGGGCACAAAGAACCTTTTTAAAAATTCTTGGAACTGTTGCTAGGCCAAATGTAAGAGCGACAAATTAGTAATGCTTGTCTAGAAAAGAGAATCTCAGAAACTGATAGTGGTCTGGATGAATCGGAATATGAAGATATGCATCCTGTAAGTCTATGGTGGACATATAATGACCTTGCTGAACAAAAGGCAGAATAGTCCTTATAGTAACCATTTTGAAAGTTGGCACTCTTACAAAACGATTAAAAAATTTCAGATCCAGAACTGGCCTGAATGAATTTTTCTTTTTTTGGGACAATGAATAGATTTGAATAAAACCCCAGACCCTATTTCTGAAACGGAACTGGTATGATTACCCCTGAAAGCTCTAGATCGGAAGCCTGAGCCTTCACTGGATTTGCTGGAACGTGTGAAAGAAAAAAAAATCTTCTCACAGGAGGTCTTACTCTGAAACCTATTCGATACCCTTGAGAGATAATACTCTGAATCCATTGATTTTGGATACAACAGAATCTGCCCAAATGTTTTGGAAAATTCTTGATCTACCCCCCACCAGCTGAGCTGGAATGAGGGCCGCACCTTCATGCGGACTTGGGGGCTGGCTTTGGTTTCTTAAAAGGCTTGGATTTATTCTAACTTGAAGGTTTCCAATTGGAACCATATTCTTTGAGGGAAGGATTGGCTTTCTGTTCCTTATTCTGTCGAAAAGAACGAAACGATTAAAAGCTTTAGATTTACCCTTAGATCTTTTATCCTGAGGTAAAAAAAAACTCCCTCCCCCTCCCCCCCAGTGACAGTTGAAATAATTGAATCCAACTGAGAACCAAATAAATTGTTACATTGGAAAGAAAGAGATAGTAATCTAGACTTAGATACCATGTCCGCATTCCAATATTTGAGCCACAAAGCTCTTCTAGCTAAAGACATAGATTTAACATCAATATTGATAATATTAAAAATAGCATCACAGATAAAATGATTAGCATGTTGAAGCAAGCGAACAATGCTAGACCAATCAGAATCTGTTTCCTGTTGCGCTAAGCTTTCCAACAAAAAAGCTGATGCAGCTGCAACATCAGCCATGGATATAGCAGGCCTAAGAATGTAGCCAGAAAATAAATAAGCTTTCCTTATATAAGATTCAAGTTTCCTATCTAAAGGGTCTTTAAAAGAAGTACTATCTTCCATAGTAATAGTAGTACATTTGGCAAGAGTAGAAATAGCCCCATCAACTTTGGGGATTTTTTCCCAAAACTCCAATCTCACTACTGGCAAAGGATACAACTTTTTAAAACTAGAAGAAGGAATAAAAGAAGTACCAGGCCTATTCCATTCATTTGAAATCATATCAGAAATTGCATCAGGAACTGGAAAAACCTCTGGAGTAACCACAGGAGGTTTATAAACAGAATTTAAACGTTTACTAGTTTTAGTATCAAGAGGACTAGTTTCCTCAATATCCAAAGTAATCAACACCTTTTTTTTAACAAGGAACGAATATACTCCATCTTAAAGAGATAAGTAGATTTGTCAGTGTCAATATTTGAGGTAGGATCTTCTGAACCAGATAGATCCTCATCAGAGGAGGATAATTAAGTATGTTGTCGGTCATTTGAAATTTCATCAACCTTATGAGAAGTTGTAAAAGACCTTTTACGTTTATTAGAAGGCGGAATAGCAGACAAAGTGTTCTGAATCGCATCAGCAATAAAATCTTTTATATTCACAGGGATATCATGTACATTAGATGTTGAAGGAACAACAGGCATTGTACTAGTACTGATGGATACATTCTCTGCAAGTAAAGGTTTATCATGACAACTGTTACATACTACAGCTGGAGATATAATCTCCGCTAACTTACAATAGATACACTTAGCTTTGGTAGAACTGTTTAAACAGTGGTTTCTGAGACAGGATCAGATTGAGACATCTTGCAAATGTAAGAGAAAAAAACAACATATTTTAGCAAAATTATCAATTTCCTTATATATGGGGGAAAAATGCAAACAGTATAGCCCTCTGAGCATAAAAAAGGCAAGGGGCATATAGGAAGTGGAGTTCAAATACTTAAATTATTTGGCACCAAGTATGACGCACAACCAAAATGAATTTTTTTTTTTTGCGCTAACAACATCCTGAAATGACGCAACTCGCGTCATGGCAGACGCGACCTTGTGCAAGGAAACCTGGCATCAACTAAGAGACCGGAAATTACGAATTTGCGTCACCGAACGTACCTTCGCGCCAAAAAAATTCTCACGCCAAGAATGACTCAATAAATATCAGCATTTTGCGACCTCACAAGCCTAATTTGTCAATTTGAAGAAGAGACTATACCCCAGGTAAGAAAAAATAACTTCCTAAATATGTTTCCCAATTTTGAAACTGATAGTCTGCAAAAGGAAATATACATAAACCTGACTCATGGCAAATATAAAGTACAATACATATATTTAAAACTTCATATTAATACATAAAGTGCCAAACCATAGCTGATAGTGTCTTAAGTAATGCAAACAAACTTACCGAAAGACACCCATCCACATATTGCAGATAGCCAAACCAGTACTGAAACAGTTATCAGTAGAGGTAATGGAATATGAGAGTATATCGTCGATCTGAATAAGGGAGATAGGAGATGAATCTCTACGACCGATAACAGCGAACCTATGAAATAGATCTCCTGTGAGGAAAACCATGGCATTCAATAGGTGATACTCCCTTTACATCCCTCTGACAAACACTGTACTCTGAGAGGAATCGGGCTTCAAAATGCTGAAAAGCGCATATCACAGAAGAAAATAAAGCACAAACTTACTTCACCACCTCCATAGGGAGGCAAAGGTTGTAAAACTGAATTGTGGGTGTGGTGAGGGGTGTATTTATAGGCATTTGGAGGTTTGGGAAACTTTGCCCCTCCTGGTAGGATTGTATATCCCATCCGTCACTAGCTCATGGACTCTGGCCAATTACATGAAAGAAACAATAAAAATTCTGGTGTTCATTTCTCCATATAGAGACAAAATGCTAACATTAAAGGGATACTGAACCTCATTTTTATTTTTCATGATTCAGACAGAGCATGCAATTTTTAGCAACTTTTTAATTTACTCCTATTATCAATTTTTCTTCGTTCTCTTGATATCTTTATTTGAAAAAGCAATAATGTAAGCTTAGCAGCCGGCCCATTTTTGGTTCAGCACCCTGGATAGCGCTTGCTGATTGGTGGCTACATTTAGTCACCAATCAGCAAGTGCTACCCAGGTGCTGAACCAAGAATGGGCCGGTTTGTAAGCTTACATTTCTGCTGTTTCAAATAAAGATACCAGGAGATAGAAAGTTGCTTAAAATTGCATGCTTTGTCTGAATCATGAGAAAAAAAGCCAAGAAAATCATGTACTCACCAAAAGCGATGGGAGGTCTTTGTGTTCCTAATCTCCTATTGTATAAAAGAGCAATCTCCCTTCAAAGGATATGGTCCTGGTGCCAGCACTGCACTACAAATTATAGAAGCTGGGTGCAGCTAGAATATGATTTGACAAACTCAACACAATTACGTGGCGCTTGCTGGAACCCTAGACACCTCGAAATATTGGGCAAAAATAAGCAATATCCCCACTATTACAGAAACCTCACAGATTGGCAACACATTCTCACACACTATGTCTCATCACTTTGATCCCCCCTCATACCAATTTTAAATAACCTTGATCTTCCCGCAGGTCAGCACTGGCCAAACATCCTAAACACTACATTTACAGGCGTTATACCAATTACCATATTACTAGATAAAACGCTACCAAAACCAATTCAAGATTTAAGAGACATTGGGAAGGTTTATTTTCATCATGGTTTAGATACCACCAAGTCAATCTACTATCTGGCCACCCATAAACAAAGAAATGAGATAACGAGAACACTCACAAGCTTTGAAAAACTATGTCTTAACACCTGCCATAAACACTAAAATCATCTCCACTTGTTATAACTTATTACTTACCGCTTCATCACCAAATCCACACAAATATACCCTAGCGTGGGAAAATTAATTGCAGGAGGATTTTGCTAACCACACATGGAAGCGTATCTTCCAGAATACGACACACTTGCTTCAGGCCTTAGAAACCAATACAAAACTTCCACAGATGGCATTTTACCCCACAAAGGTTAAATATTCCCATCTGCATCTGATAAATGCTGGAGATGTGGAGAGACAAAGGGAAATATGTCACATATATGGTGGACTTGCCATAAAATACAGACCTTTTGGTCTAAAATAATAAAACAAATTAACACAATATTGTCTAGTGACTTACTTCCCATTCCCCATTTATGTCTGTTTAATCTTCAAGAAGAGATTAGATGCAAAATTAAACTAGGCTCTATACCAGATTTTACTAAACTCTGCTAGATAGCGCTTAACTGGGAAAAAAAGAGGTACCTTCCATGTCTGCATGGGAAAACAAGGTTAAAGGGACATTATACACTCATTTTTTCTTTGCATACATGTTTTGTAGATGATCTCTTTATATAGCCCATAAAGTTATTTATTTATTTTTTAAATTATATAGTTTTGCTTATTTTTAAATAGACTCCTAACCAAGCCCCAAAGTTTTATGAGAATACAGTCAGCTACCTTCTCCAGCTTGCTCCTGTTTGTGTAAAGGGTCTTTTCATATGCAAAAGAAGGGGGGGGGGTCTTATTTCCCACTTGCAGTGGGCTTTCCAACTACCTTTTCAACAGAGCTAAACTGAGAGCTTCTAAGTAAGTTTTTAAACAGTTTTACACTGGATTTTTTTTTATCAGTATCTGTGCATCTTATTCTTTATAGTAGTGTCTATTACATGCAGTTATATGAAAATGAGTGTATACTATCCCTTTAACAAAACCCTAATACAGGTACTAGAAAGATATTACTATTTTTAAAACGGTCATATGGACCTTTTCCACAACATTCGATTCTACTGCGATACTTATTTCAATATACCTAAAAAAAACCTGACATGAGTAAATAATTTATTGTCAGATAGACAACCCAGAAGAGCATATTTCTTTGTCCAACTGTTTATAATGCTTTGTTCATTTTGCTATGTTATGTTGTTTTTTTATTTAATATAAAAGTATAAATGAAATGAATATTATCAACTGTTCATTAAAGTTATATTTATTGTCTTACAATGTTATATACATTTTTGTATATAGTGGTAATTGCTATGCACTACTTTTTAGTTGATTTGGTTGGGTTTTTTTTTTAATAACCACCATAGCCAAAAATAAAAATGACAAATACCACTACTATAAGGTTGTGCAAAGTAATGACTACCATATATAATTTTACATTATAATGCAAAACGTGTGTGTATGCCTATATATTATAATAAATACAGCTACTGAAAGGCAGTTAAAAGCAATCACAGCCATTATATTTTTATCTTTTTAAATTAGATATGTATTGCTTTAAACCACCTTTCATGTGTTTAAAGGGATGGTAAACCCAAAAATTGTCTTATGATTTAGATAGAACATACAATTTTAAACAACTTTCCAATTTACTTCCATTATCAAATTTGCTTCATTCTCTTGTTATCTATTGCTAAAATAACAGCATCGCACTATTGGCAGGAAGCTGAACACATCTAGTTAGCCAATCACAAGAGACAAATGTGTGCAGGCAGCAGAAGCTCCTACTGATGTATGATATGTGCGTATTCTTTTTCAACAAGGGATACTAAGAGAACGAAACACATTTAAAAATAGAAGTGAATTTTAAAGTGTCTTAAAAATACATGTTCTATGTGAATCATGCAAGTTTAATTTTAACTTTCCTATCCCTTTAATTAGCTATTACTTTTTCTTAAAGGGACATTAAACACTAACACCTAGATTACGAGTCTAGTGTTAGCCTTAAAAAGCAGCGTTAAGAGGTCCCAACGCTGCTTTTTTCCTAACGCTGGTATTATGAGTCTGGAAATGACAGGCTCACCGCTCACTTTTTTGGCCAGACTCGAAAATACCGCCAATCCACTTATGTAAATTGCGTATTCTATATTTTCAATGGGACTTGCATAACGCCGGTATTACGAGTCTGCAAAAAAGTGAGCGGTACAGCCTCTCCTGTCAAGACTGGTACCGCATTTAAAAGTCAGTATTTAAGAGTTTTATGGGCTACCACCGTAACATAAAGCTCTTAACTAAAGTGCTAAAAAGTTCACTAACACCCATAAACTACCTATTAACCCCAAACCGAGCCCCCCCCCCATCGCAAACACTAAAATATAATTTTAACCCCTAATCTGCCGAACCGGACATTGCCGCCACTATAAACTATGTATTAACCTCTAAACTGCCACCCTCCCGCATCGCAAACACTAGTTACATTTTATTAACCCCTAATCTGCCGTCCATAACATCGCCGACACCTACCTACATTTATTAACCCCTAATCTGCCGCCCCCAACGTCGCCGCAACTATATTAAATGTATTAAGCCCAAAATCTAAGTCTAACCCTAACCCCCCTAACTTAAATATAATTTTAATAAATCAAAATAAAATTACTATCATTCACTAAATACTTACCTATAAAATAAATCCTAAGATAGCTACAATATAACTAATAGTTACATTGTAGCTTGCTTAGGGTTTATTTTTATTTTACAGGCAACTTTGTATTTATTTTAACTAGGTACAATAGTTATTAAATAGTTATTAACTATTTAATAGCTACCTAGTTAAAATAAATTCAAATTTACCTGTAAAATAAATCCTAACCTAAGTTACAATTACACCTAACACTACAATTAAATTAATTACCTAAACTAATTACAATTAAATACAATTGAAAAAAAAATATCTAAAGTACGAAGAAAACCCCCCCACTAAATTACATAAAATAATAAAATAATTACAAGTTTTTTAAACTATTTACACCTAATCTAATACCCCTATTAAAATAAAAAAGCCCCCCAAAATAATAAAAAGTCCTACCCTATACTAAATTACAAATAGCCCTTAAAAGGGCCTTTTGTGGGGCATTGCCCCAAAGTAATCAGCTCTATTACCTGTAAAAATAAATACAATACTCCCCCAACATTAAAACCCACCACCCACACACCCAACCCTACTCTAAAACCCACCCAATACCCCCTTAAAACCTAACACTAACCCCTTGACGATCACCCTACCTTGAGAAGTCTTCACCCAGCCGGGCCGAAGTCCTCAACGAAGCCGGGCGAAGTGGTCCTCCAGACGGGCAGAAGTCTTCATTGAAGCCGGCCAGAAGTCCTCCAGACAGGCAGAAGTCTTCATCCAGGCGGCACCTTCTATCTTCATCCTTCCTGCGCGGAGCGGCTCCATCTTCAAGACATCCGACGCGGAGCATCCTCTTCTCCCGACGTCTTCAAACAGAATGAATGTTGGATTACGTCATTTAAAGGAACATTCATTCTTTTTGAAGGCGTCACCAGAAGAGGATGCTCCGCGTCGGATGTCTTGAAGATGGAGCCGCTCCGCGCCGGATGGATGAAGATAGAAGATGCCACCTGGATGAAAACCCGCCCGCCTGGAGGACTTCTTCTGGCCGGCTTCGATGAAGACTTCTGCCCGTCTGGGTGAAGACTTCTCAAGGTAGGGTGATCTTCAAGGGGTTAGTGTAAGGTTTTATTAAGGGGGTATTAGGTGGGTTTTAGAGTAGGATTGGGTGTGTGGGTGGTGGGTTTTAATGTTGGGGGGTATTGTATTTTTTTTTTACAGGTAATAGAGCTGATTACTTTGGGGCACTGCCCCTCAAAAGGCCCTTTTAAGGGCTATTTGTAATTTAGTATAGGGTAGGGCTTTTTATTATTTTGGGGGGCTTTTTTATTTTATTAGAGGGATTAGATTAGGTGTAATTAGTTTAAAAAACTTGTAATTATTTTTTTATTTTATGTAATTTAGTGTTTGTTTTTTTCGTACTTTAGATAATTTTTTTCAATTGTATTTAATTGTAGTTAGTTTAGGTAATTCATTTAATTATTGTGTAGTGTTAGGTGTAATTGTAACTTAGGTTAGGATTTATTTTACAGGTAAATTTGAATTTATTTTAACTCGGTAGCTATTAAATAGTTAATAACTATTTAATATCTATTGAACTTAGTTAAAATAAATACAAAGTTACCTGTAAAAATAAATACAATACTCCCCCAACATTAAAACCCACCACCCACACACCCAACCCTACTCTAAAACCCACCCAATACCCCCTTAAAACCTAACACTAACCCCTTGACGATCACCCTACCTTGAGAAGTCTTCACCCAGCCGGGCCGAAGTCCTCAACAAAGCCGGGCGAAGTGGTCCTCCAGACGGGCAGAAGTCTTCATTGAAGCCGGCCAGAAGTCCTCCAGACAGGCAGAAGTCTTCATCCAGGCGGCACCTTCTATCTTCATCCTTCCTGCGCGGAGCGGCTCCATCTTCAAGACATCCGACGCGGAGCATCCTCTTCTACCGACGTCTTCAAAGAGAATGAATGTTGGATTACGTCATTTAAAGGATCATTCATTCTTTTTGAAGGCGTCACCAGAAGAGGATGCTCCGCGTCGGATGTCTTGAAGATGGAGCCGCTCCGCGCCGGATGGATGAAGATAGAAGATGCCGCCTGGATGAAAACCCGCCCGCCTGGAGGACTTCTTCTGGCCGGCTTCGATGAAGACTTCTGCCCGTCTGGGTGAAGACTTCTCAAGGTAGGGTGATCTTCAAGGGGTTAGTGTAAGGTTTTATTAAGGGGGTATTAGGTGGGTTTTAGAGTAGGATTGGGTGTGTGGGTGGTGGGTTTTAATGTTGGGGGGTATTGTATTTATTTTTTACAAGTAATAGAGCTGATTACTTTGGGGCACTGCCCCTCAAAAGGCCCTTTTAAGGGCTATTTGTAATTTAGTATAGGGTAGGGCTTTTTATTATTTTGGGGGGCTTTTTTATTTTATTAGAGGGATTAGATTAGGTGTAATTAGTTTAAAAAACTTGTAATTATTTTTTTATTTTATGTAATTTAGTGTTTGTTTTTTTCGTACTTTAGATAATTTTTTTCAATTGTATTTAATTGTAGTTAGTTTAGGTAATTCATTTAATTATTGTGTAGTGTTAGGTGTAATTGTAACTTAGGTTAGGATTTATTTTACAGGTAAATTTGAATTTATTTTAACTCGGTAGCTATTAAATAGTTAATAACTATTTAATATCTATTGAACTTAGTTAAAATAAATACAAAGTTGCCTGTAAAATAAAAATAAACCCTAAGCTAGATACAATGTAACTATTAGTTATATTGTATCTATCTTAGGGTTTATTTTATAGGTAAGTATTTAGTTTTAAATAGGAATAATTTAGTGAATGATAGGAATATTTATTTATATTTATTTAAATTATATTTAAGTAAGGGGGGTTAGGGTTAGATTTAGATTTAGGGGTTAATAACTTTAATATAGTGGCGGCGACATTGAGGGCGGCAGATTAGGGGTTAATAAGTGTAGGTAGGTGGCGGCGACATTGGGGGCGGCAGATTAGGGGTTAATAAATATAATGTAAGTGTCGGTGAAGTTGGGGGCAGTATATTAGGGGTTCATAAGTATAATGTAGGTGGCGGCGGTGTCCGGAGCGGCAGATTAGGGGTTAATAATATAATGTAGGTGTCGGCGATGTCGGGGGCAGCAGATTAGGGGTTAATAAGTGTAATATTAGGGGTGTTTAGACTCGGGGTTCATGTTAGGGTGTTGGGTGTAGACATAAAAAGTATTTCCCCATAGGAATCAATGGGGCTGTGTTAGGAGCTGAACGCTGCTTTTTTGCAGGTGTTAGGTTTTTTTTCAGCCGGCTCTCCCCCATTGATTCCTATGGGGAAATCGTGCACGAGCACGTTTTGCCAGCTTACCGCTAACGTAAGCAGCGCTGGTATTGAGGTGAGATGTGGAGCAAAATTTTGCTCTACGCTCACTTTTTTGCGGTAACGCCGGGTTTCTAAAGACCCATAATACCAGCATTACTGTAGGTTAACACCCCCTCCTCAGGCTCAATACAAATGAATGCCAAGTGCAACCCTTAAATAGCCAAACAGTCCCACCCCCTTTCAATCATGACATCATGAAAACCCTCATGTGATATAAATTTAAAGTGCCAACACAATTTAACAAAGAAAATGTTTAACCTAACATAACCAAAAACAACCAAAATAAATGACCATTTAAAAAAAATACAAAATATTTATAGTACCACAAATAGTCTTAGCTAAATGTGACCCTTAAACTAGACTTCCTATAAATGTTATCCACTGTAAATTTAGATTACATTTTTAATTTAATATCTTATCAAAAGATAATACTAACTTAGTATCTCCCTACTTATCCATTATCTTATTTATATTTCCTCCTTCTCTATCTAAAAAACAGATAAACTAGAAAAAACCTGTAAGGTTATATTCCCTATTAAGACCTTTAGGATGTAACGTGCTAAGCCTATGTATCCACATGGCTTCTTTTTTAAGTAACATTCTCTCCCTATCAAAGCCTATAGTTCCTTTGGACACCTGATCTAGTACCATAAAGAGCAATTGATTCACCTGATGTCCCCTATCAAAAAAATGGTAGGGGACAGGAAGGTGTCTCATTTTAGGATTCCTAATGGTTGACTTATGTTGAGTTAAGCGATCCTTAAGGGGCTGTGTCGTCTCACCAATATATAATAAGCCACATAGGCATTTGAGCGCATACACAAAAGACGATTTACAATTAAAATGACCTTTAATATGGAAAAGTTTACCAAAAAAGGGATGACTAATAGTTTTGCCTTTAATAATACTGTTACAATGAGAACAATTTAAACAAGGAAAAGTCCCATTATTAACAGGTCTGAAGACCCGTTGTGTAATCCTTGAGGGTTTGACCCTTGCCCTTACTAGCTGTCTACCAATAGAATTACCCTTCCTAAAAGAAGAAAAGGTGACCTCAGGGTTGTTTTTCAAATTATCAGGGGCCACCTTCTCAGCCATAGTTAAGTTATGTTTTAAATCCAAACTTGAAAACTTGCTGACCAACACATCAAATTCTCTATTGATAACATTAATAAAGGTATCAACTGAATGATTGTACACAGATGGAATAAACTGACTCTTGACATGTAAACCAAACATAGATGAATCAAAACAACATTTATCCATATCAAGACCAGTATCCATATTAGATACAGGTTCCCCCAAAAAAGCTTTTAGTTTAATGGTTCAACAGGGCAATATGTTAATCCCCTTGACAACACTGAAAGTTCCGCAATAGAGAGTTCATAGCTGGAAATGTTAATGACATTGTCAAAATTACCTATTTCTTCATTCGGCGTGTTTGCCATTGCATGCCCTGACTCTGACCTCCTTGCTCGCTTTTGGCTCCGCTGCCTCCTTCGTTTGGAGTTGGGCTGTCGTCCCCCGAGGACGCTGAAGAGGAACTTGCTTCGGTAGAGGCTAGATCGGTGGAAGGCTTTTTTCCTCGTTGCGACTTCCATACTTTCGCCCGGGGCCGATTTTGAAATGCTCCCGACTGCCATCACGTCTGAACTTCCAGCGCTTACGTTCCTCCACTTCCTTCCAGAACGCTGTTGCGCCATCTTTGGCTGTCTGTACCAGCTGTTTGAAATCTTTCTCCGTCAATGCCTCCCGGAGTAGTTCCTCCTGCGCTTTAACCTTTTCCTCACGGGTAAGCAACTCCATTTTGGAGAACTCAATGTTAAGGATCATCAAGTCAAAGGAGCATTTATTGAAAATTTGTTGATATCTTTGGCAAAATTCCGAGTTCTCTTTAAAGAAAGTAGGCTGTAATCTTGAGCGCATCCCCCTTGGGATGCGTTTGACCCAGTGGTATTCAGCTAGAGTAGAAGAGTGTAGCTGAACACTACATTGTCTTTTAATGAGTTTCTCCAAATCTTTTGAAAATAAATCTTTGTCAGGTGCCATCAGAAACTCCCTTGGTCCCAAAGCAAACGTAGCAATGCGTGCAGAATCCTCTTCAGAGTAGGAAAACACACCAGATTCAGAGGTAGAACAGGGTGTACTGCTTTTTTCTGCCATAGCTTTAAACAGAAACAGTGCACTTTTGTAAACAGAAGGTTCCTCACCTCCAAAACAGGACAAAAATGCTTCACCAGCTTTTCACAAACATAGAAGGAGTTCAAAACTCGTAATCTAGGCGTCAGTAAATGCTAGATAGAATGATGCATTTAAAGAAAAGGATTAGTCTGAGAATAACATGTAGATATGTTTTTAAAAGTTTCATTAGCTCTTTAAATATTGACAAAACAAATGTAAATTTGTAGTGTCTATAAAACAGTGGGAGCTGCCATGTTGTAACTTAGGTTACCATCTCTGCTGTGGCCAATTAGTTATAAATAGGTCACTAGTGTGTGCAGCCAATGGCCGTGTGGAATATAACTGTGTTCTGCACTTCCATTTCTAACAGAAACAGAAAAGCTCACAATTTCAGAATGGGATTACAGGAAAAGAGGACAAAATAAATAACGAAAGTATATTAGAGTTTTATATATACGTATATACACACACACAATTTATCATTTTAAATTACCATCTAAACGTGTTTAATGTCCCTTTAATATAGCTGTCAAATCTGTTGCTAGCCAACAACATGCACATTCTTATACAGTCTGCCAGCAGGAATCAAGGTTTTACACATGCCTAGTAGAGCTTCTCTGAGAAGGTCATGTGACAGGATGCACAAAGAAAACTTATCCCTAAAACGGCAGCTCCCTATGCATCCTGCAAGCATTGGCTTAGCAGGGAACTTCAAAGTTCCTGTTTAGAGTGATAACAGGTAAATTAATTATTTTATTTTGTTAAAGACATTATTTTGTTTATTCTTTGCTCTCGTGTAATGTTTGTTACTCAAGCCCTGTTTGATGTCCCTTGAAGACATTTAGACATAAAACACTAACTTAGGGGCATGTCTAGACAGCAATCTGAAGCAGTCACATTTTCTAGGGCTCCGGCTGATTCTCTGCTAATCCGCCAGTTAAAAGAGGACTAATTACAGCAAGTTAATTGAATTAACCTTCTGCGGCATCACAACATATAGTGGAGCCAAACATTCTGTACTATACGCTGTGTGGGTGAAACTGGAGCTCAGAAACAGACAATATGGGCCTGGCGCGGCGGCACTTCACAGGCGGTGTTACCCCCCCCCCCCTCGGCAAGTCGAGGTACTTTGCCTTATCCTGACAAACTGCTCTATCAATATTATTACCTTCAGTCTCCTAATTGAACAAAGAGGGACAACCATAACAGAAAAGGATAACGACTGACTATAGTATATCATTACGCTACAACTGAAATGATAATGGTAGATGAATTAGGCCCACGTGGATCTATCAGTGTGCAATGGCAAAAATTGGAGAAATTATTTCAGCGCCTCTTAGACAACGCACAGATGGATTTCCTAATGAAACGCTGTCCAGCTGTGAATGCAATACAAGAAATCCCTATACAGAAGACAGTCTTTTCTGCTCCATGCAACAAACAGTAGTGGCACAGACATGTGGAGATGTAGTCCATTGCAGAGCAAAGATCGCAATACAACAAGACGACACCTAGCAAATTACAGCCTGCAGATATAGAAGAGACAAGCACCCTGATCTCAGAGTCTACAGCCAACACTCCCTATACAGAGCGGAAAAGACATACGGGGAAGAGAGGATCCCTGACAAATATCTCATACTCAAGGGGGTTGGTGGGGGACCCCCGGAAAAAACATAATTTATTTAAGAACTTACCTGATAAATTCATTTCTTTCATATTGGCAAGAGTTCAATGGGATATACAATCCTACCAGGAGGGGCAAAGTTTCCCAAACCTCAAAATGCCTATAAATACACCCCCCACCACACCCACAATTCAGTTTAATGAATAGTCAAGTAGTGGGGTGATGTAAAAAGCATAAAAAAAAGGAACTGGAAATATAATTGTGCTTTATACAAAAAAAACATAACTACCATAAAAAGCGTGGGTCTCATGGACTCTTGCCAATATGAAAGAAATGAATTTATCAGAAAAGTTCTTACATAAATTATGTTTTCTTTCATGTAATTGGCAAGAGTCCATGAGCTAGTGACGTATGTGATAGTAATACCGAAGATGTGGTACTCCACAAAAGAGTCACTAGAGAGGGAGGGATAAAAATAAAAACTGCCATTTTCCGCTGAAAAAATTTAATCCACATCCAAAAAAATAAGTTTTTCTCATAATTAAAAAGAAAAAACGTAAAACATAAGCAGAGGAATCAAACTGAAACAGCTGCCTGAATAACTTTTCTACCAAAAACTGCTTCCAAAGAGGCAAATACATAAAAATGGTAGAATTTAGTAAATGTATGCAAAGAAGACCAAGTTGCTGCTTTGCAAATCTGATCAACTGAAGCTTCATTCTTAAAAGCCCACAATGTGAAAACTGATCTAGTAGAATGATTCTCTGAGGTGGGGCCTGACCCGACTCCAAATAAGCCTGATGAATCAAAAGCTTTATCCAGGATGCCAAGGAAATGGCAGAAGCTTTCCTAGAACCAGAAAAGACAACAAATAGACTAGAAGTCTTCCTGGAATCTTTAGTAGTTTCAACATAATATTTAAAAGCTCTTACAACATCCAGAGAATGTAAGGATCTCTCCAAAGAATTCTTAGGATTAGGGCACAAAGAGGGAACAACAATTTCCCTATTAATGTTGTTGGAATTCACAACTTTAGGTAAAAATTTAAATGAAGTTTGCAAAACTGCCTTATCCTGATGGAAAATCAGAAAAGGAGACTCACAAGAAAGAGCAGATAATTTGGAAACTCTTCTAGCAGAAGAGATAGCCAAAAGGAACAGCACTTTCCAAGAAAGTAGTTTAATATCCAAAGAATGCATAGGCTTAAAAGGAGGAGGCTGTAAAGCCTTCAAAACCAAATTAAGACTCCAAGGAAGAGAGATTGATTTAATGACAGGCTTGATACGGACCAAAGCCTGTACAAAACAGTGAATATCAGGAAGCTTAGCAATCTTTATGTAAAATAAAACAGAAAGAGCAGAGATTTGTCCCTTCAAGGAACTTGCAGACAAACCTTTATCCAAACCATCCTGAAGAAACTGTAAAATTCTAGGAATTCTAAAAGAATGCCAGGAGAATTTATGAGAAGAACACCATGAAATATAAGTCTTCCAAACTCGATAATAAATTTTCCTAGAAACAGATTTACGAGCCTGTAATATAGTATCAATCACTGAGTCAGAGAAACCTCTATGACTAAGCACTAAGCGTTCAATTTCCATACTTTCAAAGTTAACGATTTGAGATCCTGATGGAAAAACGGTCCTTGAGACAGAAGGTCTGGTCTTAAAGGAAGTGGCCAAGGTTGGCAACTGGACAGCCAGACAAGATCCGCATACCAAAACCTGTGAGGCCCTGCTGGTGCTACCAGAAACATAAACAATTGTTCCATGATGATCTTGGAGATCACTCTTCGAAGAAGAACTAGAGGCGGAAAGATATAAGCAGGTTGGTAAAACCAAGGAACTGCTAACGCATCCACCGACTCTGCCTGAGGATCCCTGGACCTGGATAAGTACCTGGGAAATTTCTTGTTTAGATGGGAAGCCATCAGATCTATTTCTGGAAGACCCCATATCTGAACAATCTGAAAAAAAACACATCTAGATGGAGAGACCACTCCCCCGGATGTAAAGTCTGACGGCTGAGATAATCCGCTTCGCAATTGCCTAAACCTGGGATATGTACCACAGAAATTAGACAAGAGCTGGATTCCGCCCAAAAAAGTATCCAAGATACTTCTTTCAAAGCTAGGGGACTGTGAGTCCCACCCTGATGATCGACATATGCCACAGTTGTGATATTGAGGCATATTTAAGAAATGTCTTGCAGACCTGATCCGACAGTGCGGATCAAGGCCGCAAGACATCGCTGAATGCGGAGAGCAATACGCTCTCCGCATTTAACATTGCACCAGCAGCTCACAAGAGCTGCT
Source organism: Bombina bombina (assembly GCF_027579735.1). Classification (NCBI taxonomy): domain Eukaryota; kingdom Metazoa; phylum Chordata; class Amphibia; order Anura; family Bombinatoridae; genus Bombina; species Bombina bombina. Next base: position 353,913,218 of record NC_069499.1, read on the forward strand.
GGTGCAACGCTGCCCCCTGCAGACTCGCGGCCAATGGGCCGCCAGCAGGGAGCTGTCAATCAGCCTGATCGTACTCGATCGGGTTAAATTGTTGCGATTCCTGTCCTCCTGCTCAGAGCAGGCGGACAGGGTTATGGAGCAGCGGTCTGAAGACTCGCCAGAAACACGGGCTGTCAAGCTCCTTTCGGAGCTTGATAGATAGGCCCCATAGTCCGTCTGAAAACAAATGAATGGTTCTCTCTTCAACAGAGGCCAAACCTGAAGAGCCCTGAAAATAGCACAGAGTTCTAAAATATTGATTGGTAACCTCGTCTCTTGAAATTTCCAAACCCCTTGTGCTGTCAGAGATCCCCAGACATCTACCCAACCTGAAAGACTTGCATCTTTTGTGATTACAGTTCAGGTTGGACGAACAAAAGAGGCCCCTTGAACTATACGATGGTGATTTAACCACCAAGTCAGAGAGAGTCAAACATTGGGATTTAAGGATATTAATTGTGATATACTTGTATAATCCCTGCACCATTGATTCAGCATACAAAGCTGAAGAGGTCTCATATGAAAACGAGCAAAGGGGATCGCTTCCGATGCTGCAGTCATGAGACCTAAAACTTCCATGCACATAGCCACTGAAGGGAATGATTGAGACTGAAGGTTTCGACAAGCTGAAACCAATTTTATTTGTCTCTTGTCTGTTAGAGACAGAGTCATGGACACTGAATCTATCTGGAAACCTAAAAAGGTGACCCTTGTCTGAGGAATCAAGGAACGTTTTGGTAAATTGATCCTCCAACCGTCTTTAAAGAAACAACACTAGTTGATTCGTGTGAGATTCGGCAGAATGTAAAGACTGAATTAGTACCAAGATATCGTCCAAATAAGGAAACACCACAATACCCTGTTCTCTGATTACAGAGAGTAGGGCACCAAGAACCTTTCAAAAAACTCTTGGAGCTGTCGCTAGACCAAATGGAAGAGCGACAAATTGGTAACGCTTGTCTAGAAAAGAGAATCTCAGAAACCGATAGTAGTCTGGATGAATCGGAATATGAAGATATGCATCCTGTAAGTCTATCGGGGACATATAATGACCTTGCTGAACAAAAGGCAGAATAGTCCTTATAGTCACCATTTTGAAAGTTGGCACTCTTACAAAATTTTCAGATCCAGAACTGGCCTGAATTAATTTTTTTTTTTGGGGACAATGAATAGATTTGAATAAAACCCCAGACCCTGTTCCTGAAACGGAACTGGTATGATTACCCCTGAAAGCTCTAGTACTGAAACACACTTTAGGAAAGCCTGAGCCTTCACTGGATTTGCTGGAACGTGTGAGAGAAAAAATCTTCTTACAGGAGGTCTTACTCTGAAACCTATTCGATACCCTTGAGAGACAATACTCTGAATCCATTGATTTTGGACAAAATCTGCCCAAATGTCTTGGAAAAATTTTAATCTGCCCCCCACCAGCTGAGCTGGAATGAGGGCTGCACCTTCATGCGGACTTGGGGGCTGGTTTTGGTTTCTTAAAAGGCTTGGATTTATTCCAACTTGAAGTTTTCCAATTGGAACCAGATTCTTTGGGGGGAAGGATTGGCTTTCTGTTCCTTATTCTGTCGAAAAGAACGAAAACGATTAGAAGCTTTAGATTTACCCTTAAATCTTTTATCCGGAGGTAAAAATCACTCCCTTCCTCCCAGTGACAGTTGAAATAATTGAATCCAACTGAGAACCAAATAAATTGTTACCTTGGAAAGAAAGAGATAGTAATCTAGACTTAGATACCATATCAGCATTCCAATATTTGAGCCACAAAGCTCTTTTAGCTAAAATAGCTAAAGACATAGATTTAACATCAATATTGATGATATGAAAAATAGCATCACAGATAAAATGATTAGCATTTTGAAGCAAGCGAACAATGCTAGACAAATCAGGATCTGTTTCCTGTTGCGCTAAGCTTTCCGACCAAAACGTTGATGCAGCTGCCACATCAGCAATGGATATAGCAGGCCTAAGAATGTAGCCAGAAAATAAATAAGCTTTCCTTAGATAAGATTCAAGTTTCCTATCTAAAGGTTCCTTTAAAAATGTACTATCTTCCATAGGAATAGTAGTACGTTTGGCAAGAGTGTAAATAGCCCCATCAACTTTAGGGATTTTTTCCCAAAACTCCAACCTAACTGCTGGCAAAGGATACAATTTTTTAAACCTAGAAGAAGGAATAAAAGAAGTACTAGGCCTATTCCATTCCTTTGAAATCATATCAGAAATAGCATCAGGAACTGGAAAAACCTCTGGAATAACCACAGGAGGTTTATAAACAAAATTTAAACGTTTACTAGTTTTAGTATCAAGAGGACTAGTTTTCTCAATATCCAAAGTAATCAACACCTTTTTTTTTAACAAGGAACGAATATACTCCATCTTAAAGAGATAAGTAGATTTGTCAGTGTCAATATCTGAGGTAGGATCTTCTGAACCAGATAGATCCTCATCAGAGGAGGATAATTCAGTATTTTCTAATAATGGTAAGCAAGTTCAACACATTAATTATGTACCTTAATACGTTTTCAAAAAATACTTTTTAGTATACTGGTGCAGACCCAAAGTTACTATCGGCTAGATTTAGAGTTTGGCGGCCAAAGGGGTGCGTTAGCTACGCGTGCTTTTTTTCTCCCGCACCTTTTAAATACCGCTGGTATTTAGAGTTCACAGAATGGCTGCGTTAGGCTCCAAAAAGGGAGCGTATAGCATATTTACCGCCACTGCAACTCTAAATACCAGCATTGCTTACGGACGCGGCCAGCTTCAAAAACGTGCTCGTGCACGATTCCCCCATAGAAAACAATGGGGCCGTTTGAGCTGAAAAAAAACCTAACACCTCCAAAAAAGCAGCGTTCAGCTCTTAACGCAGCCCCATTGTTTTCTATGGGGAAACACTTCCTAAGTCTGCACCTAACACCCTAACATGTACCCCGAGTCTAAACACCCCTAACCTTACACTTATTAACCCCTAATCTGCCGCCCCCGCTATCGCTGACCCCTGCATATTATTATTAACCCCTAATCTTCCGCTCCGTACACCGCTGCAACCTACATTATCCCTATGTACCCCTAATCTGCTGCCCCTAACACCGCCGACCCCTATATTATATTTATTAACCCCTAATCTTCCGCCCCCAACGTCGCCGCCACCTACCTACAATAATTAACCCCTAATCTGCCGACCGGAGCTCACTGCTACTATAATAAATGTATTAACCCCTAATCCACCTCACTCCCGCCTCAATAACCCTATAATAAATAGTATTAACCCCTAATCTGCTCTCCCTAACATCGCCGACACCTAACTTCAAGTATTAACCCCTAATCTGCCGACTGGAGCTCACCGCTACTCTACTAAATTTTTTAACCCCTAAAGCTAAGTCTAACCCTAACACTAACACCCCCCTAAGTTAAATATAATTTTTATCTAACGAAATAAATTAACTCTTATTAAATAAATTATTCCTATTTAAATCTAAATACTTACCTGTAAAATAAACCCTAATATAGCTACAATATAAATAATAATTATATTGTAGCTATTTTAGGATTAATATTTATTTTACAGGCAACTTTGTAATTATTTTAACCAGGTACAATAGCTATTAAATAGTTAATAACTATTTAATAGTTACCTAGTTAAAATAATTACAAAATTACCTGTAAAATAAATCCTAACCTAAGTTACAATTAAACCTAACACTACACTATCAATATATAAATTAAATAAAATACCTACAATTATCTACAATTAAACCTAACACTACACTATCAATAAATTAATTAAATACAATACCAACAAATAAATACAATGAAATAAACTAACTAAAGTACAAAAAATAAAAAAGAACTAAGTTACAAAAAATAAAAAAATATTTACAAACATTAGAAAAATATTACAACAATTTTAAACTAATTACACCTACTCTAAGCCCCCTAATAAAATAACAAAGCCCCCCAAACTAAAAAAATGCCCTACCCTATTCTAAAATTAAAATAGAAAAGCTCTTTTACCTTACCAGCCCTGAAAAGGGCCCTTTGTGGGGCATGCCCCAAAGAATTCAGCTCTTTTGACTGTAAAAAAAAACCATACAATACCCCCCCAACATTACAACCCACCACCCACATACCCCTAATCTAACCCAAACCCCCCTTAAATAAACCTAACACTAAGCCCCTGAAGATCTCCCTACCTTGTCTTCACCTCACCGGGTTCAGCGATCGGTCCAGAAGAGGGTCCGAAGTCTTGATCCAAGCGGCGGCTGAAGAACTCCATCATCGGGCTGAAGTCGGAAGTCCATCATCGGGATTAAGTCTTCTATCAAGCGGCATCTTCAATCTTCTTTCTTCCGGAGCGGAGCGGAGCCATCTTCTTCCCAGCTGACGCGGATCGATCCTCTTCAACCGACGCCTACTCGCCGAATGACGGTTCCTTTAAATGACGTCATCCAAGATGGCGTCCCTCGAATTCCGATTGGCTGATAGGATTCTATCAGCCAATCGGAATTAAGGTAGGAATATTCTGATTGGCTGATGGAATCAGCCAATCAGATTCAAGTTCAATCCGATTGGCTGATCCAATCAGCCAATCAGATTGAGCTTGCATTCTATTGGCTGTTCCGATCAGCCAATAGAATGCGAGCTCAATCTGTTTGGCTGATTGGATCAGCCAATCAGATTGAACTTGAATCTGATTGGCTGATTCCAGTTTTAGGGGTTAAAAAATTTAGTAGAGTAGCGGTGAGCTACGGTCGGCAGATTAGGGGTTAATACTTGAAGTTAGGTGTCAGCGATGTTAGGGAGAGCAGATTAGGGGTTAATACTATTTATTATAGGGTTATTGAGGCGGGAGTGAGGCGGATTAGGGGTTAATACATTTATTATAGTAGCGGTGAGCTCCGGTCGGCAGATTAGGGGTTAATTATTGTAGGTAGGTGGAGGCGACGTTGGGAGCGGCATATTAGGGGTTAATAAATATAATATAGGGGTCGGCGGTGTTAGGGGCAGCAGATTAGGGGTACATAGGGATAACGTAGGTGGCCGCGGTGTACTTAGCGGCAGATTAGGGGTTAAAAAATTTAATATAGTGGCGGCGATGTGGGGGGACCTCGGTTTAGGGGTACATAGGTAGTTTATGGGTGTTAGTGTACTTTAGAGCACAGTAGTTAAGAGCTTTATAAACCGGCGTTAGCCCAGAAAGCTCTTAACTACTGACTTTTTTCTGCGGCTGGAGTTTTGTCGTTAGATTTCTAACGCTCACTTCAGCCAAGACTCTAAATACCGGCGTTAGAAAGATCCCATTGAAAAGATAGGATACGCAATTGGCGTAGGGGGATCTGCGGTATGGAAAAGTCGCGGCTGGAACGTGAGCGTTAGACCCTTTCCTGACTGACTCCAAATACCAGAGGGCGGTAAAAACCAGCGTTAGGAGCCTCTAACGCTGGTTTTGACGGCTACCGCCCAACTCTAAATCTAGGCCTATATTTCTTAAACTTGCGACAGATAGACACTATAGATATGAGAGTCTTAGTGTAAAAGAAAGGGAATTCAGCACTCTTTTCAAATATCATTCAAATTTATTAAATTACATTATTAAATATTAATAAGTAGACTGAAGGATACATCCTGTCGTCAGAGCAGGTATACACACATCTTATCACCTAGAAATTGCAACATAGTACAATACCAAACCTAAACATATAAAATAAAACTATGTGAAAAAGCAACTCTAAAGGGAGACTATACATGCAACACCCTGCTGAACCAAACCCTATATACAATAGGTCTTGTTTGGTCAGGTTTAACGTGTGGATCTATGCATGTGTAATATTTGCCATGATGGTAGTGACATTACTATTTAAATAGCATATATTAGTAGAAGAGTTCATCTCTTATGCTTAGGCAATTCCAAACTTATTTAATAGTAGGCAAGACACAGTACATGTATCCGTACAAGTCAAAGCAAGCGTCTCAATAGGTAGGCATTCAAGCAGTAAAGCATCCTGAGATTAGCAACCTGAGATTAACAGCCGCAAGCTGGTTTAGTAGCATAGCAGAATCTTGGTAGACATATGTATTAGCAATGTCCCACATCAATTTGATTAAAGCAGTCAGTGTATTGCACAAGAAATATGCTGAAAAGGCAACATAGCATATCTCGGATCACCTGCCACATATACAGAACAGGCTCCACATCTAGTGGCTCTGTTATAACTAATATGATACCTCTCCTTGTGACTGAATGTCAGTTTTGCCTTTTTAAAACATGAATCCTGTGTTGGTGCTTGTATTCATCGTTGGTGCTAGTATTCATCGATTGCCTGTATTGTTCACATAGAAGCAAGTTGGACTTGTGAAAGCCTCAATCTTAACACCATCAGTTTGAAAGTACTCCAGCATAAGGCAGCACAGCCACACCAATGTGCGTTTCACCCCCATTGGATGGACAACAGGGCTTCGTCAGGGCGTAATGACATCACCAGGCAAACCTGAACTTTATTGGTGATAGAATGCCAAGCCCTCAGACGAAAGGTGAAATATTATTGGGTGATTTTTTAACACTAAGAAAAGTGGAAATAAAGTCTAAAGGTTATAAAGACCTGTGCATTATCATGGCGCTCACCATATCTGGCAAAATTAGAATTAATGTAACAACGGAACAAAAGGGTATCAGTCTTCAGAAATACATTGCACTTATTTTACAAAATTGTTTCATAGCAATGCTTTCACACAAAATTAATCAAAAACATTTCACGTCTGTCTTGTAGACATCATCAAATAAATAGTATGGGATAGAGGAAGACACAATATGCTATATTAAGACCTGGAAATACATACAGAGTATATCAATTACATATAATATATACACTGTAAATATATGCAAAATTTAGAATTTTATATAAGTTGCTAGACCATTCATAAACAATTAGTATATGTCAAGAAGCTATGTAGACTATTGCCCTAAAAAACAAAAATAGTCTATTTTTTCATTTAGCCCGTGGGGTGATAGGGTTCTTAAGCAATACGTCCATCTTGACTCTTTCCTTAGCAAACAGTTATCATAATCACCTCCTCTTCCATTAATTATGCCTTTATCTATCCCTATGAATCTAAGTGACTTTGGGTTACTCTCATGGTATTCCATATAATGCCTAGCTATTATTCCTATCCATGTTCTTATTTTTGACATCATCCCTATGTTCCCTTATCCTATCTTTGAATTTCCTCTTAGTTTTTCCTATGTAAAACATGGGACATAAGCAATGGAGAAGATAAACTAATCCTTCAGGGTTACAATTAAAGAAAAATCTAATATTATAATTTTTTCCCCATTTGTAGAAAACCTTTTAGTCCTATCCATGTACTTACACGTAACACATGTGAGTAAGTCTATCTCTAAGGTTCAGTGCTCGACGGGCTGTGATAATGGGAAATTGTCCCACATCTTCTGCCAGTCTATCATCTGCTACCAGCAGTTTCCGGTTATCCTTTAATATCCTTTGTATTGTATTCCAATGACAGTTATATTTAGTAACTAGCCTTGGAATATTTTTGTCTTTTACTTCATTAGTTTCACGTCTTCCATAAAGGATGGCATCTCTATTGCTGCTACTTTTATATGCAGTGTCAATGCATCTCTTGTAACCTCTTCTACTGAATCTCTCTTTCATCTCTTTGGCATGTCTCTCAAAAGAAGATCTAGTTGAGCAGTTCCTTCTGATCCGAAGGAACTGGCCAACAGGGATACCTCGTTTCAAGGCCTCAGGATGGTGACTAGAGGCCTGAATGAGGCTATTGGTAGCTGTTGGTTTCCTATAATTTCCAGTAATTATACCATTTTCTTTCTTAATTTTGATATCCAAAAAAGTGATTTCTTTAATATCATATTCACAGGTAAGAAAGATATTTCTATTGTTATGGTTTAACTTGTCAACAAATTGCAACAATGTATCAGCTGGACCATTCCAAAACATCAACATGTCATCCACATATCTCAGCCAGATCTGTACATATTTGTCAGTGTATTGGCTGTATTGTTCAAATACTTCTTGGTTCTCCCAGGCACCAAGGTGGAGGCAAATTGATATGGGACATTGCTAATACATATGTCTGCCAAGATTCTGCTATGCTACTAACCCAGCTTGCCGCTGTCAATCTCAGGTTGCTAATCTCAGGATGCTTTACTGCTTGAATGCCTACCTACTGAGACGCTTGCTTTGACTTGTACGGATACATGTACTGTGTCTTGCCTACTATTAAATACGTTTGGAATTGCCTAAGCATAAGAGATGAACTCTTCTACTAATATATGCTATTTAAATATTAATGTTACTACCATCATGGCAAATATTATACATGCATAGATCCCCACGTTAAACCTGGCCAAACAAGAACTATTATATATAGGGTTTGGTTCAGCAGGGTGTTGCATGTATAGTCTCCCATCAGAGTTGCTTTTTAGTTGCTTATAGTTGTCTTATATTTGATATGTTTAGGTTTGGTATTGTACTGTGTTGCACTTTATAGGTGATAAGATGTGTGTATACCTGCTATGACGACAGGATGTATCCTTCAGTCTACTTCATATTTAATATTTGACTGATATTTGAAAAGAGTGCTGAATTCCCTTTCTTTTACACTAAGACTCTCATATCTGTAGTGTCTATCTGTCGCAAGTTTAAGAAATAAAGGATAATTCAGTATGTTGTCGGTCATTTGAAATTTCATTAACTTTATGAGATGTTTTAAATGACCTTTTACGTTTATTAGAAGGCAGAATAGCAGACAAAGCCTTCTGAATCGCATCAGCAATAAAATCTTTTATATTCACAGGGATATCATGTACATTAGATGTTGAAGAAACAACAGGCATTGTACTAGTACTGATGGATACATTCTCTGCATATATCTCTGATATAATCTCAGCTAACTTACAACAGATACACTTAGCTTTGGTAGAACTGTTATCAGGCAGCATGATTCCAACAGTGGTTTCTGAGACAGGATCATATTGAGACATCTTGCAAATGTAAGAGAAAAAAACAAAATATAAATCAAAATGATCAATTTCCTTATATGGCAGTTTCAGGAATGGGAAAAAAATGCAAGCAGCATAGCCCTCTGAGCATAAAAAAGGTAAGAGGCATATAGGAAGTGGGGTTTAAATAATTAAATTATTTGGGGCCAAGTATGACGCGCAACGCAAAATAAATTTTTTTGGCGCTAACAACATCCGGTTGCGTCATGACGCAACCTTGTACAAGGAAAGCTGGCGTCAACTAAGATACCGGAATTGACGAATTTGCATCACCGAACGTACCTTCGCGCCAAAAAAATTATCGTGCCAAGAATGACGCAATAAATATCAGCATTTTGCGACCTCGCAAGCCTAATTTTGCCCATGAAAATTAATGAAAAAGCAGTCAATTTGAAGAAAGACTATACCCCAGGAAAGAAAAAAAAAACTTCCTAAATATGTTTCCCAATTTGAAACTGATAGTCTGCAAAAGGAAATATACATAAACCTGCCTCATGGCAAATATAAGTATAATACATATACAGTATTTAAAAACATAATTTATGTAAGAACTTACCTGATAAATTCATTTCTTTCATATTAGCAAGAGTCCATGAGCTAGTGACGTATGGGATATACATTCCTACCAGGAGGGGCAAAGTTTCCCAAACCTTAAAATGCCTATAAATACACCCCTCACCACACCCACAATTCAGTTTAATGAATAGCCAAGAAGTGGGGTGATAAGAAATAAGTGAGAAAGCATATAAAATAAGGAATTGGAATAATTGTGCTTTATACAAAAAAATCAAAACCACCACAAAAAAGGGCGGGCCTCATGGACTCTTGCTAATATGAAAGAAATGAATTTATCAGGTAAGTTCTTACATAAATTATGTTTTCTTTCATGTAATTAGCAAGAGTCCATGAGCTAGTGACGTATGGGATAATGATTACCCAAGATGTGGATCTTTCCACACAAGAGTCACTAGAGAGGGAGGGATAAAATAAAGACAGCCAATTCCTGCTGAAAATAATTCACACCCAGAATAAAATTTAATGAAAAAACATAAGCAGAAGATTCAAACTGAAACCACTGCCTGAAGTACGTTTCTACCAAAAACTGCTTCAGAAGAAGAAAACACATCAAAAATGGTAGAATTTAGTAAAAGTATGCAAAGAGGACCAAGTTGCTGTTTTGCAAATCTGATCAACCAAAGCTTCATTCTTAAATGCCCAGGAAGTAGAAACTGACCTAGTAGAATGAGCTGTAATCCTTTGAGGCGGAGTGTTACCCGACTCAACAAAGGCATGATGAAATAAAGATTTCAACCAAGCTGCCAAAGAAATGGCAGAAGCTTTCTGGTCTTTTCTAGAACCGGAAAAGATGACAAATAGACTAGAAGTCTTTCGGAAAGACTTAGTAGCTTCAACATAATATTAGAAAGCTCTAACAGCATCCAAAGAATGCAATGATTTCTCCTTAGAATTCATAGGATTAGGACATAATGAAGGAACCACAATTTCTCTACTAATGTTGTTAGAATTCACAACCTTAGGTAAAAAAATCAAAAGAAGTTCGCAGCACCGCCTTATCCTGATGCAAAATCAGAAAAGGAGACTCACAAAAAAGAGTAGATAATTCAGAGACTCTTCTGGCAGAAGAGATGGCCAAAAGAAACAAAACTTTCCAAGAAAGTTATATAACGACCAAAGAATGCATGGGTTCAAAAGGAGGAGCTTGAAGAGCCCCCAGAACCAAATTCAAACTCCAAGGAGGAGAAATTGACTTAATGACAAGTTTTATACGAACCAAAGGTTGTACAAAACAATGAATATCAGGAAGATTAGCAATCCTTCTGTGAAAAAGAACAGAAAGAGCAGAGATTTGTCTTACAAGAAACTTGCGGACAAACCTTTATCTAAACCATCCTAAAGAAATATAAGTCTTCCAGACTCTATAATATATCTCTCTAGATACAGATTTACGAGCCTGTCACATAGTATCAATCACAGAGTCAGAGAAACCTCTTTGACCAAGAATCAAGCGTTCAAACTCCACACCTTAAAACTAAGGTTTTGAGATCCTGATGGAAAAAAGAACCTTGAGACAGAAAGACTGGTCTTAACGGAAGAGTCCACAGCCGGCAAGAGGCCATCCGGACAAGATCCGCATACCAAAACCTGTGAGGCCATGCTGGAGCTACCAGCAGGACAAACGAGCATTCCTTTAGAATATTGGAGAATACCCTTGGAAGAAGAACTAGAGGCGGAAAGATATAGGCAGGATGACACTTGTAAATGCATCCACTGCCTCCGCCCGAGGATCCCGGGATCCGGACAGATACCAGGGAAGTTTCTTGTTTAGATGAGAAGCCATCAGATCTATTTCTGGGAGTTCCCACATTTGAACAATCTGAGGAAATACCTCTGGGTGAAGACCATTCGCCCAGGTGCAACATTTGGCGACTGAGATAATCCGCTTTCCAATTGTCCATACCTGGGATATGAACCGCAGAGATTAGACAGGAGCTGGATTCCGCCCAAACCAAAATTCGAGATACTTCTTTCATAGCCAGAGGACTGTGAGTCCCTCCTTGATGATTGATGTATGCCACAGTTGTGACATTGTCTATCTGAAAACAAATGAACAACTCTCTCTTCAGAAGAGGCCAAGACTGAAGAGCTCTGAAAATTGCACGGAGTTCCAAAATATTGATCGGAAATCTCACCTCCTGAGATTCCCAAACCCCTTGTGCCGTCAGATACCCCCACACAGCTCCCCAACCTGTAAGACTTGCATCTGTTGAGATTATAGTCCAGGTCGGAAGAACAAGAAGCCCCCTGAACTAAACGATGGTGATCTGTCCACCATGTCAGAGAGTGTCGTATAATCGGTTTAAAGATATTAATTGAGATATCTTTGAGTAATCCCTGCACCATTGGTTCAGCATACAGAGCTGAAGAGGTCGCATGTGAAAATGAGCAAAGGAGATCGCATCTGATGCGGCAGTCCTAAGACCTAAAATTTCCATGCATAAGACTACCAAAGGGAATGATTGTGACTGAAGGTTTTGACAAGCTGATATCAATGTTAAACTTCTCTTGTCTGACAAGGACAGAGTCATAGACACTGAATCTATCTAGAAACCTAAAAAGGTTACCCTTGTCTGAGGAATCAATGAACTGATTGGTAAATTGATCCTCCAACCATGAACTTGAAGAAACAACACAAGTCGATTCGTATGAGATTCTTCGAAAATGAGAAGACTGAGCAAGTACCCAGATATTGTCCAATAAGGAAATACCAAAACCCTGTTCTCTGATTACAGAAAGAAGGGCACCGAGAACCAAAAAAAATTCTTGGAACTGAGGCTAGGCCAAACGGTAGAGCCACAAAACTGGTAATGCTTGTCTAAAAAGAGAATCTCAGACACTAAAAGTGATCTGGATGAATCGGAATATGCAGATACACATCCTGTAAATCTATTGTAGACATATAATGCCCTTGCTAAACAAAAGGCAGGATAGTCCTACAGTAACCATCTTGAATGTTGGTATCCTAACATAACGATTCAATATTGATAAATCCGGAACTGGTCTGAAGGAATTGACCTTCTTTGGTACAATGAAGAGATAAAATAAAACCCCAGCCCCTGTTCCAGAACTGGAACTGGCATAATTACTCCAGCCAACTCTAGATCTGAAACACATTTCAGAAATGCTGAGCCTTTGCTGTGTTAACTGGGACACGGGAAAGAAAAAAATCTCTTAGCAGGAGGCCTTAACTGAAGCCAATTCTGTACCTTTCTGAAACAATGTTCTGAAACCAGAGATTGAGAACGGAATTGATCCAAATATCTTTGAAGAAAACATAATCTGCCCCATACCAGCTGAGCTGGAATAAGGTCCGCACCTTCATGGGTACTTAGGAGCTGGCTATAGGTTTTCTATAAGGCTTGGATATATTCCAAACTGAAAATAGTTTCCAAACTGATACCTTTCCTGAGGATGAAGGATCAGGCTTTTGTTCCTTATTATGAGGAAAGGAACGAAAAATGATTATTAGACCTAAATTTACCTTAGATTTTTTATCCTTTGGTAAAAAAGTTCCCTTCCTTCCAGAAACAGTTGAGATAATAATTTATTACCCTGGAAAGAAAGGGAAAGCAAAGGTGACTTAGAAGACATATCAGCATTCCAAGTTTAATCCATAAAGCTTTTCTAGCTAAAATAGCTAGAGACATATACCTGACATCAACTCTAATGATATCAAAAGATGGTATCACCAACAAAATTATTAGCATGTTATAGAATAATAATAATGCTATAAAATTATGATCTGTTACTTGTTGCGCTAAAGCTTCTAACCAAAAAGTTGAGGCTGCAGCAACATCCGCTAAAAATTTAGCAGGTCTAAGAAGATTACCTGAACATAAGTAAGCTTTTCTTAGAAAGGATTCAATTTTCCTATCTAAAGGATCCTTAAATGAAGTACTATCTGCCGTAGGAATAGTAGCACATTTAGCAGGAGTAGAGACAGCCCCATAACCTTAGGGATTTTGTCCCTAAAAAAACTCTAATCTGTCAGATGGCACAGGATATAATTGCTTAAACGTTTGGAAGGAGTAAAAGAATTACCCAAATTATTCCATTCCCTGGAAATTACTTCAGAAATAGCATCAGGGAGATTAAACACTTCTGGAATAACTACAGGAGATTTAAAAACCTTATTTAAACGTTTAGATTTAGTATCAAGAGGACCCGAATCCTCTATTTCTAATGCAATTAATACTTCTTTAAATAAAGAACGAATAAATTCCATCTTGAACAAATACAAAGATTTATCAGCATCAACCTCTGAGACAGAAACCTCTGAACCAGAAGAACCATTATCAGTATCAGAATGATGATGTTCATTTAAAAATTCATCTGAAAAAAGAGAAGTTTTAAAAGACTTTTATGTAAACTAGAAGGAGAAATAACAGACATAGCCTTCTTAATGGATTTAAAAAATAAAATCTCTTATGTTTATCAGGAACACTCTGAAAATTAGATGTTGACGGAACAGCAACAGGTAATGTAACAGTACTAAAGGAAATTTTATCTGCATTAATAAGTTTGTCATGACATGCAATACAAACAACAGCTGGAGAAACAGACACCAAAAATTATAGCAGATACACTTAGCTTGGTAGCTCCAGCACTAGACAGCGATTTTCCTGTAGTATCTTCTGACTCAGATGCAACGTGAGACATCTTGCAATATGTAAGAGAAAAAAACAACATATAAAGCAAAATTGATCAAATTCCTTAAATGACAGTTTCAGGAATGGGAAAAAATGCCAAAGAACAAGCTTCTAGCAACCAGAAGCAATGAAAAAATAAGACTTAAATAATGTGGAGACAAAAGCGACGCCCTTATTTTTTAGCGCCAAATAAGACGCCCACATTATTTGGCGCCTAAATGCTTTTGCCGCCAAAAATGACGCCACATCCGGAACGCCGACATTTTTGGCGCAAAATAACGTCAAAAAATGACGCAACTTCCGGCGACACGTATGACGCCGGAAACGGAAAAGAATTTTTGCGCCAAAAAAGTCTGCGCCAAGAATGACGCAATAAAATGAAGCATTTTCAGCCCCCGTGAGCCTAACAGCCCACAGGGAAAAAAGAGTCAAATTTTTGAAGGTAAGAAAAAATGATTAATTCAAATGCATTATCCCAAATATGAAACTGACTGTCTGAAAAATAAGGAAAGTTGAACATTCTGAGTCAAGGCAAATAAATGTTTGAATACATATATTTAGAACTTTATAAACAAAGTGCCCAACCATAGCTTAGAGTGTCACAGAAAATAAGATTTACTTACCCCAGGACACTCATCTACATGTTTGTAGAAAGCCAAACCAGTACTGAAACGAGAATCAGCAGAGGTAATGGTATATATAAGAGTATATCGTCGATCTGAAAAGGGAGGTAAGAGATGAATCTCTACGACCGATAACAGAGAACCTATGAAATAGACCCCGTAGAAGGAGATCACTGCATTCAAATAGGCAATACTCTCCTCACATCCCTCTGACATTCACTGCACGCTGAGAGGAAAACCGGGCTCCAACTTGCTGCGGAGCGCATATCAACGTAGAATCTAGCACAAACTTACTTCACCACCTCCATCGGAGGCAAAGTTTGTAAAACTGAATTGTGGGTGTGGTGAGGGGTGTATTTATAGGCATTTTAAGGTTTGGGAAACTTTGCCCCTCCTGGTAGGAATGTATATCCCATACGTCACTAGCTCATGGACTCTTGCTAATTACATGAAAGAAACTTTATATTAATACATAAAGTGCCAAACCATAGCTGAGAGCGTCTTAAGTAATGAAAACATACTTACCGAAAGACACCCATCCACATATAGCAGATAGCCAAACCAGTACCGAAACAGTATAAGTAGAGGTAATGGAATATGAGAGTATATCGTCGATCTGAAAAGGGAGGTAGGAGATGAATCTCTACGACCAATAACAGAGAACCATTGAAAAGATTTCCCGTGAGGAAAACCATAGAATCAATAGGTGATACTCTCTTCACATCCCTCTAACAAACACTGTACTCTGAGAGGAATTGGGCTTCAAAATGCTGAGAAGCGCATATCACAGAAGAAAATCAAGCAAAAACTTACTTCACCACTTCCATAGGAGGCAAAGTTTGTAAAACTGAATTGTGGGTGTGGTGAGGAGTGTATTTATAGGCATTTTGAGGTTTGGGAAACTTTGCCCCTCCTGGTAGGATTGTATATCCCATACTTCACTAGCTCATGGACTCTTGCCAATTACATGAAAGAAAACACAACAGATAACCAGGTACTTCCTTCACCCGAATCCACGACTCTGACAGGCACAAGACAAGACCACCAAATTGAAAGCTCTTGTATTTGTTACAGTAAAGCACAACAGACGGATATTACTAAAGAGACACTGGGAGTAGCTACTGTGAAACTCCTTTTGATCCTAACACACTAGGGTAAACTCAAGCAGCTGGACTCTAAAGCCTCAATGAAAATCCCTCCATCTATACAACTAAAGCCGCGGGATGATGAACTGCTCACATGATCCGTAAAGCCATTGAACTGTTATCTCATTTATTAGTTTGTCAGTTACCATAGTTTAACATGTTAGCTATAGTGGGATTAAATGTAATGGTCTCATATTCTCAACTATATACTACACTCATAGCTTGCACAACACAATATTAAACTCTAATTATCTTTATGGACACACTAAAAAGAACTTACAGAAACACAGAAGCTCGTCCTAAAACATTTACGAATAAGGTATTACTATTTTTATAGTTGAGAACAACTAAGTTAGATGTTTAACTATACCTACTGATTTACATTTGAATATGTGTTTTAAAAGAGTACTGTATTATCAGTGTGTCCGGAATTGGCACTAGCATCTTTATGACCAAAGTGAATTTATTATTTTAACAATAATTTTCTTATAGATGCCGTTTTTCTTTATGGGTTTATTTTCATTATTATTTCAAATCAACCCCTGGATGTAGATAAGAACAGTTCATATGGTCCGAGAGCGACCTAAAGCAGCAACATAAGGGGAAGAAAAATGAGGACTAGAATGGTTTAAGAACATTTCAAATCATATATGATGTGAATATTTGACATTTTGTTTACGCATGTATTTTGTATGTTTTCTGTCCTCAATAAAAAAAAATATTAAAAAAACAAAGAACCCCCACTAACTTAAAGGAAATGAAACCCTACATTATTCTTTTGTGATTAAGAGAGAGCATACCATTTTAAAAACGGTTTCCAATTTACTTCTATTATTAAAGGAATAGTCTAGTCAAAATTAAACTTTCATGATTTGGATAGAGCATGCAATTTTAAGCGACTTTCTAATTTACTCCTTTCTATCGTTTTTTCTTCGTTCTCTTGGTATCTTTATTTGAAAAAGCAATAATGTAAGCATAGGAGCTGGCCCATTTTTGGTTCAGCACCTGGGTAGCACTTTCTGATTGGTGTCTAAATGTAGCAACCAATCAGCAAGCGCTACCAAGTTGCTGAACCAAAAATGGGCCGGCTCCTAAGCTTACATTCAAATAAAGATACAAAGAAAAAATGATAATAGGAGTAAATCAGAAAGTTGCTTAAAATTGCCTGCTCTATCTGAATCATGAAAGTTTGATTTTGACTATACTATTCTTTTAAATTTGCTTTGCGTCCATGATATTCTGTGTTGAAGAGATATCTAGGCAGTCATCAGGTGCACTTCATGGCAGGAAATAGTGCTGCCATCTAGTGCTCTTGCAAATGGATAACATTTTTGAAAAACTGCTGCCATATAGTGCTCCTGAAATGGGCCGGCTCCTAAGCTTATGTCCTTGATATGCTCAGATATGAAGAGAACAAAGAAAAATTTATAATAGAAGTAAATTAGAAAGTTTTTAAAAAATGCATGCTCTGAATAATGAAAGAAAAAAAAATTGGGTATCATACTCCTTTAAGAGTACAGGGCTGAACTAGCAAACCTGCACATATATAGAGTTATAATTACATACGCCAGTTACATCTCAGTACACAATATTACAACTCCATATTTGTACTAGAAAATAATTCTCATTTCTTTCCAATGTCTTGGAGATTCACAAATCCATTCTAATTACTAGTGAGGAGGAGGCAAAGAATACCCCAGCAAAGCTATAAGTATCGCTCCCACTTCTCATAATCCCCAGTCATTCTTTGCCTTTGTACATAATAGAGGTGTGCGAAGATGGTGCTCTGAAGAAAATTAAGTTTAATCCTTAATGGGTAGTTTCCCTGCAATTAAAGGATTGGGGTAAAGCTGTGTCCATGTAATCCTCTTGAGTAAGAGTTGTGGTGGCTGTTAGCTGTTGAAGGTTGGCAGGGTAGTCCAAGTCAAGTTGTCTGGACCTGTCAGACCTGGGATTCTGTGTCTGCCCCACAGCTGAGGCTCTAGGTCACTATCAGAAGCTGACAGAGATCTCAGGAAATTGCTGTGGCTTTGCTCCAAGTAGATATCTTGGGTCAGGACCCAACTTTGTCAAGAATTTGCTCTGACTCTCTGTTGTCCTTTCTTCATTATCATGGAAAGATATGACTGTATGAGAATTTTCCTGGTTCTGCATATCTCTGCCTTTTGGATAAGTTCAGTTTAATATCTGATTTGTTCCCTATCTGGGTACCACTATTGGATGGATTTGGATTTTGGAAACAGGGAGATGGAGGAAGAGCTTGCGCAGTCCACTTCAAAGAGATTTTTTAGGTCAATCATACGATTGTTTTCCTTGGGGATTTTCCTTCAGAATTGAGACAGTTCTATTTTCTGTCTGCCTGTATCCTCAGCACGCTCCTCTGTGGCGTTGTGCATGGAAGTAATTGACATGGTGGACTCCATTGACATTTTTCCTGTTGCTCGCTCCCATCTGAGACTTCTTCATCTAGGTTTGTTCAAACCTATCCCAGCGGATGGTCCTAGATAACCACACGAGAGAATATCTCTACTGGTGGCTCTGTCTGGGTTGTCTGGATTAGACCATTTTATGAGTTTATAATGACGGATGCCAGCCTCTTAGGCTGGGGAGTATTTTGGGGTTTCTTTAGAGCTCTGGGACCCTAGTTCAGTAGGAGTCCATCCTCCCTACATAGTTGTTCCGGATTTGAGAGCAATCTACTATGCTCTTATATGTGACTTCATCTGCCTGATTTATCAGATTTGGAAACTTAATATCTGTAATTTTTTTTGATCATCTGGGTAGATCCAGGTGTTCCCTAGCTATGAAGGAGGTTGCTCACATCCTTCAGTGGGCAGAGTCCCACGTTTTTTTTACTCTTCCCAGGGTCATAGCCTGCTTCTCTCTTGTGCAGGCTTCTGTCATCCTACTTACTCCAGCTTTGCCTTGCAGGTCTTGGTTTGTAGATTTGGTGCAGATGTCATCCTCCCTTCTGGGGAGGTTGACGCTGATGAGGGACCCTCTGTTTTAGGGTCATTTTCTCTTTATAATCTAGACCTCTAAGCCTGGCAACGTGGAGAGTGAACGCTTAGTCCTGTCTAAAAGGGTTTTTTATTTTTTAGACAAAGTTCTTTGTCTCTCTTTTCCAGTCTCGTTAGTCAGTGACTCGCCAGATGTATCATAGGCTTTGGTTCTCTATCTGTTCTGGTGTGAGTTTCAAGGCTCTTTTGACACAAGGTGAGAGTTCCTCGAATTTGTTTTTTTCTCCAAGAAGCTTTGGATAATGGTCTGTGAACTGATTATCTGAAGGGACAGTTCTTTCTTTCCTTTCAGTTTTTGTTTTACGAGAAGTTAGTCATTTTTTGGACGTTCCGTCTTTTGTTCAGGCTCTGATCAGATTCAGAACTGTGTTCAGACCTGTTGACTTCCTTGGAGCCTTAATCTAGTCTTTAGTGGTCTTTGTTCCTAAAAGCCCAGGAAAAAGAAAAAGCACAAGTAGAGGAGCTGTCAACCTCTCAGAAGGCTGACGTCCAGCTTCCATGTAGGCCAAACAACGATACTCCTCGACCAGAAAGGAAGAATAGATGCAGTGGCCATTTGACCATTGCACCTACCTGAGCAACCAAGGAAGAAGATTGCCTAAATTCTTTGGTAACCTGGAAATAGAACTCTAATGCACTAACCTCCTCCAGGTTGAGAAACAAATGTTCCTTCTGAGAGGTTGACAGCTCCTCTACTTGTGCTTTTTCTTTTTCCTGGGCTTTTAGGAACAAAGTTTCCATGGCACAGATCCATAGGGCCTCTTGGTCCTATTTGCATATCTTTTCAAGAATCTTGAAATTTGATTTTTTCACCTCAGCTGAGGTTTCTTTTGGGAGATAAATTCTTCAACCTATTGTGCCCTCAATTTAGCGCCTGTCTTGTTTCTTCCTCCCTTTCCATTCTGTGTCCTCTAGCTTGGGTATTGGTTCCCATTAGTAATTAGAATGCCATGAAAGAAAATAATTTATCAGGTATGCATACATTTTGTTTTTCTGTTTAAATGTATACTTTTTTGTCCCTTTTTGACATCAATATCGAATAATACAGATTTTAATTTAAAGGGACATGAAAAGCAAAAAATTTCTTTCATTATTCAGATAAAGCAAAATGAAACCTATTCCTATAGGAAAATCAGAAATACATCAGAGCGCCAACTAATGAAGGCCGGGTCTAAATGAAATTATGTATAAAACTCTGCAAATGGTTTTAAAATAATAACAATTTATTCAAATTAACAACAAATTCAATATTTCATGCGGTACAAGATGTGGGTACAATAAAAACTCATGGATCCATGTATTAACAATAGATAATTAAAACAACAGATAATTAAAACATCAGACAGATTCTAATAGGCTTAGACTTGATGGTGTGAATCACGTTAAAATTGACGTTAAGTTTAGTAAAAGAGTCAGCACATATAACAACAAAGGTGGGTGTAGGTTTGAATCGCTAAAAACAATCGGCTAGATTTAGAGTTTTGCAGCCAAAGGGGTGCGTTAGCTACGCGTGTTTTTTCCCCCCCGCACCTTTTAAATAACGCTGGTATTTAGAGTTCTCTGAAGGGCTGCATAATTTACCGCCACTTCAACTCTAAATACCAGCGTTGCTTACTGTAGCGGCCAGCTTGAAAAACGTGCTCGTGCACGATATCCCCATAGGAAACAATGGGGCAGTTTGGGATGAAAAAAAACCTAACACCTGCAAAAAAGCAGCGTTCAGCTCCTAACGCAGACCCATTGTTTCCTATGGGGAAACACTTCCTAAGTCTGCACCTAACACCCTAACATGAACCCCGAGTCTAAACACCCCTAACCTTACACTTATTAACCCCTAATCTGCTGCCCCCGCTATCGCTGACCCCTGCATATTATTATTAACCCCTAATCTTCCGCTCCGGACACCGCCGCCACCTACATTATACCTATGTACCCCTAATCTGCTGCCCCTAACATCGCCGACCCCTATATTATATTTATTAACCCCTAATCTGCCCCCCCAACGTCGCCGCTACCTTACCTATAACCCCTAATCTGCCGACCGGACCTCGCCGCCACTATAATAAATGTATTAACCCCTAAACCGCCTCACTCCCGCCTCGCAAACCCTATAATAAATAGTATTAACCCCTAATCTGCCCTCCCTAACATCGCTGACACCTAACTTCAAGTATTAACCCCCGCTACTCTAATAAATGCGGCATCTTCTATCTTCTTCCATCCGGAGCGGAGCGGGTCCATCTTGAAGCAGCCGACACGGAGCTATCCTTCCTCACCGACGGACTAACGACAAATGAAGGTTCCTTTAAATGACGTCATCCAAGATGGCGTCCCTCGAATTCCGATTGGCTGATAGGATTCTATCAGCCAATCGTAATTAAGGTAGGAAAAATCTGACTGGCTGATTGAATCAGCCAATCAGATTCAAGTTCAATCCGAATGGCTGATTGGATCAGCCAATCAGATTGAGCTTGCATTCTATTGGCTGTTCCGATCAACCAATAGAATGCGAGCTCAATCTGATTGGCTGATTGGATCAGCCAATCCGTTTGAACTTGAATCTGATTGGCTGATTCAATCAGCCAATCAGAATTTTCCTACCTTAATTCCGATTGGCTGATAGAATCCTATCAGCCAATCGGAATTCGAGGGAGACCATCTTGGATGACGTCATTTAAAGGAACCTTCATTCAGACTTAGGACGTCTGCTTCAAGATGGACCCGCTCTGGATGGAAGAAGATAGAAGATGCCGTCTGGATGAAGACTTCCGAGCCTCTGGAGGACCTCTTCTGGCCGGATAGGATGAAGACTTCGGACCCTCTGGAGGACCTCTTCTGGACGGATCGGTGATACCCGGCTGGGTGAATACAAGGTAGGGAGATCTTCAGGGGCTTAGTGTTAGGTTTTTTAAGGGGGGTTTGGGTGGGTTAGATTAGGGGTATGTGGGTGGTGGGTTGTAATGTTGGGGGGGGGTATTGTATGGGTTTTTTTTTACAGTCAAAAGAGCTGATTTCTTTGGGGCATGCCCCGCAAAAAGCCCTTAAGGTAATAGAGCTGTTAACTTTTTATTTTAGAATAGGGTAGGGCATTTTTTTATTTTGGGGGGCTTTGTTATTTTTTTAGAGGGCTTAGAGTAGGTGTAATTAGTTTAAAATTCTTGTAATCTTTTTTTATTTTTTGTAATTTAGTTTAGTTTATTTAATTGTAGGTAATTGTAGGTAGTTTAGTTAATTTATTTATTGATAGTGTAGTGTTAGATTTAATTGTAACTTAGGTTAGGATTTATTTTACAGGTAATTTTGTTATTATTTTAACTAGGTAGCTATTAAATAGTTATTAACTATTTAATAGCTATTGTACCTAGTTAAAATAAATACAAAGTTGCCTGTAAAATAAATATAAATCCTAAAATAGCTACAATATAATTATTCATTATATTGTAGCTATATTAGGGTTTATTTTACAGGTATTTAGCTTTAAATAGGAATAATTTATTTAATAAGATTTAATTTATTTCGTTAGATAAAAATTATATTTAACTTAGGGGGGTGTTAGTGTTAGGGTTAGACTTAGCTTTAGGGTTTAATACATTTATTAGAGTAGCGGCGAGGTCCGGTCGGCAGATTAGGGGTTAATACTTGAAGTAAGGTGTCAAAGATGTTAGGGAGGGCAGATTAGGGGTTAATACTATTTATTATAGGGTTTTTGAGGCGGGAGTGCGGCAGTTTAGGGGTTAATACATTTATTATAGTGGCGGCGAGGTCCGGTCGGCAGATTAGGGGTTAATAAGTGTAGGTAAGGTAGCGGCGACGTTGGGGGGTCAGATTAGGGGTTAATAAATATTGTGTAGGTGTCGGCGATGTTAGGGGCAACAGATTAGGAATACATAGGGATAATGTATGTGGCGGCGGTGTGCGGTCGGCAGATTAGGGGTTAAAATTTTTTATTAGAGTGGCGGCGATGTGGGGGGGGCCTCAGTTTAGGGGTACATAGGTAGTTTATGGGTGTTAGTGTACTTTATAGCACAGTAGTTAAGAGCTTTATAAACCGGCGTTAGCCCATAAAGCTCTTAACTCCTGACTTTTTTCTGCGGCTGGAGTTTTGTCGTTAGAGTTCTAACACTCACTTCAGCCAAGACTCTAAATACCGGCGTTAGGAAGATCCCATTGAAAAGATAGGATACGCAATTGGCGTAAGGGGATCTGCGGTATGGAAAAGTCGCGGCTGGAAAGTGAGCGTTAGACCCTTTCCTGACTGACTCTAAATACCAGCGGGCGGTAAAAAGCAGCGTTAGGACCCCTTAACGCTGCTTTTGATGGCTAACGCAGAACTCTAAATCTAGGCGAATGATAACCAAAAACTAATTCAGGCGTAGGATAAGAAATCTCTAACCTAAATGAACATGGGGGCTGGTTTGGAAAAAGTAATTGGTCAGCTCAATCTGTGTGATATTGATGCGGGGGGAAAAAAGGGTGAATTGGGTACTGATGTCTCAGTATTGAATAAATGAACCGGTACTCCTGACCGGGGAGGTGTACTAAACAAATTTAAATAAAAAATTTAAAAATTAAAATGATCCGTGAAAGTGTGTGATAGGGTATAAACCTCTAGATACTGAGGTTGGGACGATCAAACCTAAATGAATAGGTAGCAAGATGGGTGACTGTGGTGAATAAGATCAAAAATAGAGTGACAAAACCTCCAAAAAAATATAGACAAAATGGTAAAAATGTAACAATATAAATCGTGTGTGAAATACAAAAACAGTAAAAAATTATAAAAAAAACCATAATTTAGGTACGAACTTACCCGATAAATTAATTTCTTTCATATTGGCAAGAGTCCATGAGCAAGTGACATATGGGATATACAATCCTACCAGGAGGGGCAAAGTTTCCTAAACCTCAAAATGCCTATAAATACACCCCTCACCACACCCACAATTCAGTTTAACGAATAGCCAAGACGTGGGGTGATAAGAAAGGAGCGAAAGCATCAAACAAGGAATTGGAATAATTGTGCTATATACAAAAAAATCATAACCACCACAAAAAGGGTGGGCCTCATGGACTCTTGCCAATATGAAAGAAATGAATTTATCAGGTAAGTTCTTACATAATTAATGTTTTCTTTCATGTAATTGGCAAGAGTCCATGAGCTAGTGACATATGGGATATCAATACCCAAGATGTGGATCTTCCACTCAAGAGTCACTAGAGAGGGAGGGAATAAAAATAAAAACAGCCAAATTCCGCTGAAAAAATTAATCCACAACCCAAAAAAATAAGTTTATTTTCATTTTGAAAGAAATCAAAAGCAGAAGAATCAAACTGAAACAGCTGCCTGAAGAAATTTTCTACCAAAAACTGCTTCCGAAGAAGCAAATACATCAAAACGGTAGAATTTAGTAAATGTATACAAAAAGAGGACCAAGTTGCCGCTTTGCAAATCTGATCAACTGAAGCTTCATTCTTAAAAGCCCAAGAAGTGGAGACTGATCTAGTAGAATGAGCTGTAATTCTCTGAGGCGGGGTCTGACCCGACTCCAAATAAGCTTGATGAATCAAAAGTTTCAACCAAGAAGCCAAGGAAATAGCAGAAGCCTTCTGACCTTTCCTAGGACCAGAAAATAAAACAAATAGAATGGAAGTCTTCCTGAAAAATTTTGTAGCTTCCACATAATATTTCAAAGCTCTTACCACATCCAAAGAATATAAGGATCTCCCCAAATAATTCTTAGGATTAGGACATAAGGAAGGAACAACAATTTCTCTACTAATGTTGTTAGAATTCACAACTTTAGGTAAAAATTGAAAAGAAGTCCGCAAAACTGCCTTATCCTGATGAAAAATCAGAAAAGGAGACTCACAAGAAAGAGCAGATAGCTCAGAAACTCTTCTAGCAGAAGAGATAGCCAAAAGGAACAACACTTTCCAAGAAAGTAGTTTAATGTCCAAAGAATGCATAGGTTCAAATGGAGGAGCCTGTAAAGCCTTCAGAACCAAATTAAGACTCCAAGGAGGAGAAATTGACTTAATGACAGGCTTAATATGAATTAAAGCCTGTACAAAACAGTGAATATCAGGAAGTATAGCAATCTTTCTGTGAAATAAAACAGAAAGAGCAGAGATTTGTCCTTTCAAGGAAATTGCAGACAAACCCTTATCCAAACCATCCTGAAGAAACTGTAAAATTCTAGGAATTCTAAAAGAATGCCAGGAGAATTTATGAGAAGAACACCATGAAATGTAAGTCTTCCAAACTCTATAATAAATCTTTCTAGAAACAGATTTATGAGCTTCCGAACCAGATCCGCATACCAAAACCTGTGTGGCCATGCTGGAGCCACCAGCAATACAAAAGACTGTTCCATGATGATTTTGGAGATCACTCTTGGAAGAAGAACTAGAGGCGGAAAGATGTAAGCAGGATGATAACACCAAGGAAGTGTCAACGCATCCACTGCTTCCGCCTGAACATCCCTGGACCTGGATAGATATCTGGGAAGTTTCTTGTTTAGATGAGAGGCCATGAGATCTATCTCTGGAAGACCCCACATCTGAACAATCTGAGAAAACACATCTGGATGGAGAGACCACTCCCCTGGACTCCCCTCAAGTTTGGTGGCTGAGATAATCCACCTCCCAATTGTCTACACCTGGGATATGCACCGCAGAGATTAGACAGGAGCTGGATTCCGCCCAAGCAAGTATCCGAGATACTTCTTTCATAGCTTGGGGACTGTGAGTCCCACCCTGATGATTGACATAAGCCACAGTTGTGATATTGTCTGTCTGAAAACAAATGAACATTTCTCTCTTTAGCAGAGGCCAGAACTGAAGAGCCCTGAGAATTGCATGGAGTTCTAAAATATTTATTGGTAATCTCGCCTCTTGAGATTTCCAAACCCCTTGTGCTGTCAGAGATCCCCAAACAGCTCCCCAACCTGAAAGACTCACATCTGTTGAGATCACAGTCCAGGTTGGCCGAACAAAAGAAGCCCCTTGAACCAAACAATGGTGATCTATCCACCATGTCAGAGAGTGTCGTACATTGGGAGTTAAGGATATTAATTGTGATATCTTTGTATAATCCCTGCACCATTGATTCAGCATACAAAGCTGTAGAGGTCTCATGTGAAAACGAGCAAAGGGGATCGCGTCCGATGCTGCAGTCATGAGACCTAAAACTTCCACGCACATAGCCACTGAAGGGAATGACTGAGACTGAAGGTGCCGGCATGCTGCGACCAATTTTAAACGTCTCTTGTCTGTTAGAGACAGAGTCATGGACACTGAATCTATCTGGAAACCTAAAAAGGTGACCCTTGTCTGAGGAATCAAGAAACTTTTTGGTAAATTGATCCTCCAACCATGTTTCCAAAGAAACAACACTAGTTGACTCGTGTGAGATTCTGCAGTACGTAAAGACTGAGCTAGTACCAAGATATCGTCCAAATAAGGAAACACCGCAATACCCTGTTCTCTGATTACAGATAGTAGGGCACCCAGAACCTTTGAAAAGATTCTTGGAGCTGTTGCTAGGCCAAATGGAAGAGCAACAAATTGGTAATGCCTGTCTAGAAAAGAGAATCTCAGAAACTGATAGTGTTCTGGATGAATTGGAATATGAAGGTATGCATCCTGCAAGTCTATTGTGGACATGTAATGTCCTTGCTGAACAAAAGGCAGAATAGTCCTTATAGTCACCATCTTGAAAGTTGGTATTCTTACATAACAATTCAAAATTTTTAGATCCAGAACTGGTCTGAATAAATTTTCTTTCTTTGGTACAATGAATAGGTTTGAATAAAACCCCAAACCTTGTTCCTGAGGAGGAACTGGCATGATTACCCCTGAAGACTCCAGGTCTGAAACACACTTCAGAAAAGCCTGAGCTTTTACTGGATTTACAGGGATGCGTGAGAGAAAAAATCTTCTCACAGGAGGTCTTACTCTGAATCCTATTCGATACCCTTGAGAGACAATGCTCTGAATCCAATGATTTTGGACAGATTTTATCCAAAAATCTTTGAAAAACCTTAATCTTCCCCCTACCAGCTGAGCTGGAATGAGGGCAGCACCTTCATGTGGACTTAGGGGCTGACTTTGGTTTCCTAAATGGCTTGGATTTATTCCAATTTGAGGAAGGCTTCCAATTGGAAGCAGATTCCTTGGGGGGAGGATTGAGTTTTTGTTCCTTATTCTGATGAAAGGAACGAAAACGGTTAGAAGCCCTAGATTTACCCTTAGGTTTTTTATCCTGAGGCAAAAAAAACTCCTTTTCCCCCAGTGATAGTTGAAATAATAGAATCCAACTGAGAACCAAATAAATTATTACCTTGGAAAGAAAGAGATAGTATCAGCATTCCAAGATTTAAGCCACAAAGCTCTTCTAGCTAATATAGCTAAAGACATGGATCTAACATCAATTTTGATAATATAAAAAATGGCATCACAAATAAAATGATTAGCATGTTGCATTAAGCAAATAACGCTAGATATGTCAGAATCCAATTCATGTTGCGCTAAATTTTCCAACCAGAAAGTTGATGCAGCCGCAACATCAGCCAAAGAAATAGCAGGTCTGAGAAGATGACCTGAATATAAATAGGCCTTCCTTAGATAAGATTCAAGCTTCCTATCTAAAGGATCCTTAAAGGAAGTGCTATCTTCCATAGGAATAGTGGTACGTTTAGCAAGAGTAGAAATAGCCCCATCAACTTTGGGGATTTTTTCCCAAAACTCTATAGATTTTGCTGGTAAAGGATACAATTTTTAAAACCTTGAAGAAGGAATAAAAGAAGTACCTGGCTTATTCCATTTCCTAGAAGTCATATCAGAAATAGCCTCAGGAATGGGAAAAACCCCTGGAGAAACCACAGGAGGTTTAAAAACAGCATTTAAATGTTTATTAGACTGAACGTCAATAGGACTGGTTACCTCAATATCCAAAGTAATTAACACTTATTTTAATAAAGAACGCATATACTCTATTTTAAATAAATAAGTAGATTTGTCAGTGTCAATGTCTGAGGAAGGATCTTCTGAATCAGATAGATCCTCATCAGAAGAGGATAAATTATTATGTTGTTGGTCATTTGAAATTTCATCAGCTAAATGAGAAGTTTTAAAAGACCTTTTACGTTTATTAGAAGGTGGAAATGCAGACAATGCCTTCATAATAGAATCAGAAACAAATTCTTTAAAATTTACAGGTATATCATGCACATTAGAAGTTGAAGGAACTGCAACTGGCAATGTACTATTACTGATGGAAACACTATCTGCATGTAAAAGTTTATCATGACAACTATTACAAATGACATTCGGTGGAATAATCTCTACAATTTTACAACAAATGCACTTAGCTTTGGTAGAACCGATGTCAGGCAGCAATGTTCCAGCAGAAACTTCTGAGGCAGAATCAGATTGGGACATCTTGCACAATATAAGAGAAAAAACAACATATAAAGCAAAATGATCTATTTCCTTAAATGACAGTTTCAGGAATGGGAAAAAATGCAATAGCATAGGCCTCTGATAGCAAAAAACAAGAGGCAAACATACAAGGGGTATTGAAATAATGAAAAGTTTGGCGCCAAGTATGACGCACAACGTAACGTAAACTCTTTTTTGGCGCCAATAATAACCAGAAATGACACAGTTGCGTCACTAATGACGCCGCCGTGTGAAAGGTCTCTGCGTCACGTATGACGCCGGAAATGACGAAGTAGCTCCATAAACGCATTTTTTTCGCGCCAAAAATTTCTCGCGCCAAGAATGACGCAATAAAGTTTAGCATTTAACGCACCCGCGGGTCTAATACCCGCAATTGCAAGAAGTAGTCAATTGAAAAAAGACTAAACCCCAGGTAAGAAAAAAATTTCTTAAAAATGTTTACATTCCCCAAATATGAAACTGACAGTCTGCAGAAGGAAATACATGAACCTGACTCATGGCAAATATAAGTACAATACATATATTTAGAACTTTATATAAATGCATAAAGTGCCAAACCATAGCTGAGAGTGTCTTAAGTAATGAAAACATACTTACCAAAAGACACCCATCCACATATAGCAGATAGTTAAACCAGTACTAAAACAGTTATTAGTAGAGGTAATGTTAAATTGACAGTATATCGTCGATCTGAAAAGGGAGGTAGGAGATTAATCTCTACGACCGATAACAGAGAACCTATGAAATAGACCCTTGTTAGGGAAATCATCGTATTCAAATAAGTGATACTCCCTTCACGTCCCTCTGACATTCGCTGTACTCTGAGAGGACTCAGGCTTCAACAATGCTGAGAAGCGCATATCAACGTAGAAATCTTAGCACAAACTTACTTCACCACCTCCATAGGAGGCAAAGTTTGTAAAACTGAATTGTGGGTGTGGTGAGGGGTGTATTTATAGGCATTTTGAGGTTTGGGAAACTTTGCCCCTCCTGGTAGGATTGTATAACCCATATGTCACTAGCTCATGGACTCTTGCCAATTACATGAAAGAAATGTGCAGCTGCGTGAAAAACGCTTCAGAAGGTGCAAAGGAATAAATAATCTCCAAACAGTGTCAGTTTGTAAAATCCGAAAAAAGGGGGATAGGTGGTGCGGAAATTTCAAAAAACACGGCAATATAGAAATGTGCAACAGTCTTTCCTAACACAGTTTTCCAAAAAGATGATGAAGAGCAAAAAGGTGAGGTTCACAGATAGAGATGATTTAAAACTTAAAAGCAGATACAAAAAGTTTATGTTCCAAAAAGTGCAAATATTCCCAAAGTTTGTAATATGTGTCACAAATCGGTTCCCATATTCTATGTGTAGATATTTTCTTAAGAGAGGATAGTGTTTGCGGTTTTTTAGCGTAGGTTTAGAAATGGTTCAGAAATTTTTCCTTCTGCCAAAATAAATAAATAAATAATCGTGTAGATTGTTTTTTTGAAAGCAAATATCAGAAAGCTCCTTACCAGTCAACGCGTTTCGGTCATAAACTGACCTTTCTCAAGACTTGAGTTTTTTTGAGGTTTATACCCTATCACACACTTTCACGGATCATTTTAATTTTTAAATTTTTTATTTAAATTTGTTTAGTACACATCCCTGGTCAGGAGTACCGGTTCATTTATTCAATACTGACACATCAGTACCCAATTCACCCTTTTTTTCCCCCGCATCAATATCACACAGATTGAGCTGACCAATTTCTTTTTCCAAACCAGCCCCCATGTTCATTTAGGTTAGAGATTTCTTATCCTATGCCTGAATTAGTTTTTGGTTATCATTGTTTTTAGCGATTCAAACCTACACCCACCTTTGTTGTTATATGTACTGACTCTTTTACTAAACTTAACGTCAATTTTAACGTGATTCACACCATTAAGTCTAAGCCTATTAGAATCTGTCTGATGTTTTAATTATCTATTGTTAATACATGGATCCATGAGTTTTTATTGTACCCACAACTTGTACTGCATGAAATATTGAATTTGTTGTTAATTTGAATAAATTGTTATTATTTTAAAACCATTTGCGGAGTTTTATACATAATTTCATTTAGACCCAGCCTTCATTAGTTGGGGCTCTGATGTATTTCTGATTTTCCTATATCCTTATTTTGACCACTAGAGGTCATCTTATTGGAGCTAAGGGTCGGATTTAGTAGGCGCTCAGGGTACCTCTTTAACATTAGTTTTTGAAACCTATTCCTATGTCAAGTACCAAGCAGTGTCAGAAGCCACGTATTAACTTGGGGTTAATATCAATTTAGAAAATAATCTTCTATGTACATTATTCAAAGAAATAACTAAGCTCATAGTCTATAGTTTAAATAATAGACTGAAATAGTAGCCTATGCATATAATTTAGGTAGAGCCCAGGAATGAAGTATAGGATATAAATATCTTATGAAAGCAAAGAATCGTGTTGCTTACAGTGCTAGAACTATGAAAATAGAACATCTAAATTCCTATATAATAATAATAAAACTATGTTTGGAAATTTATAGTAAAGCTGAGATTGTATGTCAGTTCAATTATTCAGCTCAAACAGGAAGTCAAATCTAAAGTCTATTGGAGTCTTAAGCCTTGAAAGTTATCATGCATATTAGAGGCATTTTTTTCTTACTAGAGCCAAATGGTCATAGAGATACACAGAGAAGCCATTTTGATCAATACATATGAAGTTTGCAGCTGAAAGTGGATTGTCATCAGTTATACAAGGGGAAGTTGTAGCCTACTCAAACTCTACAGAGCATTGGTAGTTGAGCCCAAAAACCAAGACCTGTTTTTTTTGCCATCTATAACACTATAACAACGTAGAGGTATCTCAAGGCACATCAATGCATCTGTCATCAAGCCAACTACAAACCTCTGCAGCAAGACTCCCGTCCCTACGCTTATAATCACTTGTGAACCCTGTTTTGTAAATATGGGATCATCCACATGGATAGAACTAGTAGAGCTTCAGACAGTCCTCCCAGAAAAGAAGAGTCAGACTCGCCCAATAAGGATTAACCAGCTCTGTGAAATTAAACTCTGTAAGGACTCACTCATATCCTCCTCATCACTCATCTCAGTCTTGCAAGCATCTTGTTCTAATAATTGTGATCGCTCCAGCTCCCTTTGACATTGCTGTAAGTCCTTCATCCCTCTTTCACTGGAAACTCATATCTCTGTCTCCTCCACACATCTGGCAATCATGTTGGTAGATAATAGTATTACGTTCAGAGCTGACTTCTGATAGCTCCCTACCTTAAGAACATTTAGGGCAGCGTTTCTCAACCATGATCCTCAAGTACCCCCAACAGGCCAGGTTTTCATTATAGCTGAACTAGAGAAGAGGTGAAACAATCAGCTGATCAGTAACCATGGTAACTAACTTGCTCTCACTCATCATCAGCTGATTATTTCACCCGTGCTCTAGTTCAGCTATAATAAAAACCTGGCCTTTTAGGGGTACTTGAGGACCGAAGTTGAGAAGCACTGGGCTAGGGGCTTGCAGTGGAGTGGAAACATTAGAAGCGGCAGTAACAAAGCTCCCAGCTATAGTTTTTTTGAGCCTCTCCTCCATTTTTGTTCAATTTTGAGGTAAGAGCTCCATGATCGCGGCTAGTTTACTTTCTGTTGAACTCATAGTTAACATATAAATAGGCAAGCTCCAGGCAGCTGTAATAGTTTATCTTTTCTGCTGGCTCCTCCAAATCAGAATTAAGGAAAGTGGTGGTTGGAGTTGAGACCCTCACGGGTGATTAGTTTGCGCTCTATAAGTACCCAATAGATAGATAGAGTTTAACCTTTGAAAAACAATTGCAGCAAAGTGTTAATCTGTTTTAATAGGGTTCAAACTATGCTGATATGTCAATCTATTGTAATTACAACGTTTACTGGAGTCTTTCAAGGTGTTTACTGTCCCTTTAAGACAACAGGACACAAAAAGGACGTTCGTGATTCAGATAGACCATGCAATTTCAAACCACTTTTCAATTTACTTCTGTTATCAAATTTGCTTCATTCCTTTGATATTCTTTGTTAAAGAAACAGAAATGCACTGCTGGAAACTAGCTGAACAGATTGGGCGAGCCAATGACAAGAGGCATCAAACATACGCTGCACAGCCTCTGCAGCTAGCGGACAACATGCCAAAATTAGGAGCCAAATGATGGCGTCATCCCACTCTTCGTCCGTGACTAACTGACAGGGTGCACACCTAAAGTAAGCATGAACCTCACTGCTTCAGGACTGCATAAGAATGGAAAAGAACACTGCACATCAGTGTACAATGAAAAAATAGGCTTTATTGAAAACTCCTTAATAAATCCACACAATGGACATGGAGCTATGTTACAGAGGTATGTCACGCCCCCTAGTGGTGCTTAATCATAAACTGATAATACATCCAATGTTTTCCTTTTATAGGGCATACTGCCCATTCATTTGTCAATGTTTACAACATACATATATGAACATTAAAAACAAAAAGTTATGTATAGCTCAGTGTTATAGTAGAAATATGATGCATATATAATGAGGTTAAATTGATATAGCTTTACTTTTGATAACACTTCACTAATAAAACAAAATAGCTGATATCCTATTCTAAATTCAATGCAAGGGATTCCCTGGTTTTTAATTTAAAGATCCAATAAAGTTCTTTTTTATCCTGAATTTTGTATTTATTGCCACCCCTCGGTGGCACCTTAGCTAAATTAATAGCCTTAAAGGAAAAAAAACTATATTTGTAAAGTGCATGTTATTGAAGTACCTTGCCACTGTTTAATCTGTCTTGTCATTTTTCACATCATTAAAATGCTCACGTGCCCGGACATGTAACGGTCTAGTTGTTTTACCAACATACTGACTGTGGCAAATATTGCATTCTAACAAATAATCTACAAAAGATGTTCTGCAATTGGCATAACACTCACTGCTGTATGCCTGATTGTGAATGTAGATTTGAATTCCTTTGATTCATATATCATGTCACAAGTTAGTAAATTCCTCCCTCCACATCTAACGTTTCCTCTAGTATTTAACCAAGTATTGCTTACTGTTCTTGGTCTCTTTACCATACTAGGAGATAATGTAGATGCTAGAGTAACTGTTTTTTTGGAAACAAAATTTACATTGTTTGACACTTGCCTTTAGGACACTGTCACTGGCCAAAATGGGTAAATTTCTTTTTACAATGTCTAAGAATTGATTAGTATATTCAGCGTTGAATACCTCTTTTTTGTCTAAGTGTTTTCTGTCTAGCCTGTGACTGAGTGATCACACATCTCACTTTTTGTAATTCCACGGGATTGTAGCCCCTCGCCTCCAACCTGTTACCCAATTCCTCTAATTATTGCATATATACTTCGTCATCTTTCATGTTCCTGCGTAACCTTATGAATTGACCCCTTGGAATAGCCCGTATCAAATGGCACGAGTGGCAAGATTTAGCATGTAAAATAGTGTTACCATCAAATAACTATATTTGTACTATAACACTGAGCTATACAAAACTTTTTGGTTTTAATGTTCATATATGTGTGTTGTAAAGAAAGGTAATTAAAATTGCACGTTCTAACTGAATAATCAGTTTAATTTAAACTTTACTGTCTCTTTAAGATAGCGTTGTTGAATATCCTTATAATATGTCTGTACATTCTCTACTGAAAGTTTATTGAATTAATCAATCACCCTTATCTTTAAAAAAAAAAAAAGTGCTACTACAAATTAATTCCTCGGCATTGAATGTAATTGTAATTTTCACATTAAAGGGACATTCAACACTGCTCACAACATTAATCTATGTTGAAAAACTATACATAAAGATCAAGCTGCAACGTGCCCCCTTTCTCTTACTTCCTGCCTTCACTGTTGAATCGTCTACGATAACTTCAAAATTGGTGTCCTAATATGCCTGCTTAACTCCCCCCACCGTGATATCCCATCTCTCCTACTTCAATGCAAAGCGCGTTCACGGCCGTTAGCGCATGCGCGATACACTAGGAACACTAAAAGCGGAACCATAATAAGCCAAGTCGTTTCCGTTCCGCTTATATTACGCATAGTACTCTACTTCGTTCTATTAGGTAAAACCCCTATACGCATCTGGGGCCGATCCGATATGCAGTGTCGCCCGCAAATGCCGGCGACGC
Organism: Bombina bombina; assembly: GCF_027579735.1. Classification (NCBI taxonomy): domain Eukaryota; kingdom Metazoa; phylum Chordata; class Amphibia; order Anura; family Bombinatoridae; genus Bombina; species Bombina bombina. The sequence goes on from NC_069499.1 coordinate 353,947,965, forward strand.
TGAATTTTGCGCTGGTTTGGTATCCTATATACGGTGTAACCTAGAAGTTATGCCCGTATATTTCTGCCGTCGCCCGTAGTTTTTTGGGCCATAGGCAGGTATACCAAACCTGCGCAGTTTGGTATCCAATATACAGCGTAAGGACTTACGTGGCGAAAATGGAGAAATCTTACTCTATTTTCACCTCGCCACAAAAAGCAGCCGTAGTAAGCCTTACGCTGTCTATTGGAGCCCCGTAACTCCCTAAACTACCTGCCAAATAAACCTAACGCATGCGCAATGTCTATCTACCTGTCAACCGCGATCTGCTAAATATAACCTAACACCTAACGCATGCGCAATGTCTATCTATCTGTCAACCGCGATCCCCCGCCGCAATCCCTAATAAAATATTTAACCCCTAAACCGCCGCTACCGGACCCCCGCCGCCACCTACATTAACTACCCCCTAATGTGATCCCCCTACACCGTCGCCATCTACCTTACCTACCCCCTAAAGTGAGCCCCTTACACCGCCGCCATCTACCTTACCTACCCGCTAAAGTGAGCTCCTACCCCGCCGCCATCTATTTACAACCCACCACCCACATACCCCTAATCTAACCCAAACCCCCCTTAAATAAACCTAACACTACCCCCCTGAAGATCTCCCTACCTTGTCTTCACCCAACCGGGCCGAACTCCTCATCTGATCCGGGCGATGTCTTTATCCAAGCGGCAGCAAAGTCTTCTTCCATCCGGCGGCATCTTCCATCAAGCGGCATCTTCCATCAAGCAGCATCTTCAATCTTCTTTCTTCGCTCCTCCGACGTGGAGCATCCATCCCGGCCGACGACTGAACGACGAATGAGGTACCTTTAAAGACGTCATCCAAGATGGCGTCCGTTGAATTCCGATTGGCTGATAGGATTCTATCAGCCAATCGGAATTAAGGTAGAAAAATCTGATTGGCTGATTGAATCAGCCAATCAGATTCAAGTTCAATCCGATTGGCTGATTGTTTAAGCCAATCGGATTGAACTTGAATCTGATTGGCTGATTCAATCAGCCAATCAGATTTTTCTACCTTAATTCCGATTGGCTGATAGAATCCTATCAGCCAATCGGAATTTGACGGACGCCATCTTGGATGACGTCATTTAAAGGTACCTCATTCGTCGTTCAGTCGTCGGCCGGGATGGATGCTCCACGTCGGAGGAGCAAAGAAAGAAGATTGAAGATGCCGCTTGATGGAAGATGCCGCCGGATGGAAGAAGACTTTGCTGCCGCTTGGATAAAGACATTGCCCGGTTCGGATGAGGAGTTCGGCCCGGTTGGGTGAAGACAAGGTAGGGAGATCTTCAGGGGGGTAGTGTTAGGTTTATTTAAGGGGGGTTTGGGTTAGAGTAGGGGTATGTGGGTGGTGGGTTGTAATGTTGGGGGTGGTATTGTGTTTTTTTTTCAGGCAAAAGAGCAGTTTTCTTTGGGGCATGCCCCGCAAAAGGCCCTTTTAAGGGCTGGTAAGGTAAAAGAGCTTTGAACTTTTTTAATTTAGAATAGGGTAGGGAATTTTTTTTATTTTGGGGGGCTTTATTATTTTATTAGGGGGCTTAGAATAGGTGTAATTAGCTTAAAAATCTTGTAATCTTTTTTTTATTTTTTGTAATTTAGTGTTTTTTTTTTTTGTAATTTAGTTTAGTTTATTTAATTGTATTTTAGTTTAGATATTTGTAGGTTATTTAATTTATTGATAGTGTAGGTGTATTTGTAACTTAGGTTAGGATTTATTTTACAAGTAAATTGGTAATTATTTTAACTGGGTAGCTATTAAATAGTTATTAATTATTTAATAGCTATTGTACCTAGTTAAAATAAATACCAAGTTACCTGTAAAATAAATATAAACCCTAAAATAGCTACAATGTAATTATTAATTACATTGTAGCTATCTTAGGGTTTATTTTATAGGTAAGTATTTAGATTTAAATAGGAATATTTTCATTAATAATATTAATATTAGATTTATTTTAATAAGAGTTTAGTTAGGGATGTTAGAGTTAGATAGGGTTATTATACTTAATATATATATAATATAATAACGATATTAACTATATATATAGTTAATATATATAATATAATAATTATATTAACTATATTAACCCTAATATAATTAGGGTTAATATAGTTAATATAGCTGGCGGCGGTGTAGGGGGATTAGATTAGGGGTTAATGTGTTTAATATAGGCGGCGGCGGTGTAGGGGGATTAGATTAGGGGTTAATACATTTATTATAGGCGGCGGTGTAGGGGGATTAGATTAGAGGCAAAAGAGCTGATTACTTTGTGACAAAGCCCCGCCAAAAGCCCTTTTAAGGGCTGGTAAAAGAGCAGTTTTCTTTGGGGCATGCCCCGCAAAAAGCCCTTTTAAGGGCTGGCAAAAGAGCAGTTTACTTTGGGGTAATGCCACACAAAAAGCCCTTTTCAGGGCTATTTGTAGGGTTAGACTTAGGTTTAGTGGTAGGGATAGTTTAGTATTTTAGGGGTTAAATAATTTAATATAGCTGGCATTTGTGGGCGACGCTGCATATCGGATCGGGCCCAGATGCGTATAGGGGTTTTAGCAAATAGAACGAAGTAGAGTACTATGCGTAATATAAGCGGAACGGAAACAACTTGGCTTATTATGGTTCCGCCTTTAGTGTTCCTAGTGTATCGCACATGCACTAACAGCCGTGAACGCGCTTGGATTTCAGTCCGAGGAATGGGCTATCATTGGCTGCTGGTTTGAAAAAGAAGGTGAATACGTCACGGTGGGGGGAGTTAGGAAGCCATGTTAGGACACCAATTTTGAAGTTATCGTAGACGATTCAACAGTGAAGGCAGGAAGTAAGAGAAAGGGGGCACGTTGCAGCTTGATCTTTATTTATAGTTTTTCAACATAGATTAATGTTGTGAGCAGTGTTGAATGTCCCTTTAACAACAAAACACTAATTGGTCACATAATCTGAATGTGTAATTTTTTATGAAACATAATGCACACTAAAATACATTTTCATATTTAACATCAAAAATAGCTTCTTCTTTCTTACATCGCTCATAGATTATTGTTATTGTATTCAGCTTTGTTTGATGTGAATTTTTATACATCATTGAAGTCCACTGCATCCACCTGTTCTGCCCCCTCTCCCTCAGAGTGGCAGTTATTTATCTATATTTAGCCACCAATAAGCAAGCATAACCCAGGTTCTGAACCAAAAATAGGCTGGCTCCTAAGCTTTACATTCCTGCTTTTTTTTAACCCTTTGCGTGCTAATGACGGCTCAGAGCCATCACAGATTTTCCCACTCTGGTGCTGACGGCTCAGAGCCGTCATTAGCACTCTCCCACCTTGAGGGAGATTTGGGGGCTCCCATCCGCTCCTACCCGGTGATCGTGCCTGTATAGTGACAGGCATCACCGGGGCTTCCCGTTTTGCGCAGTGACGTCACGCGCAATACCGTGATGACGTCGCCGTGCAACTTTATTTATACTTAACAATGTTAAGTATAGGAGCAGGGGGCATGCTGCTTAGAAGCCTGTATCTCAGGCATCTAAGCAGCTAAGACTCAAGGTAATCGCATAACCTTTCCAACAGTGTAAGTCTTGGGGGTCTGAAAATAAAAAAAAAAGTTACAAAAATTAGTTAAAAAAAATAAAAAAACTTTAAAAAATCTTAGCACCCAGGTGGGAAAGTGCTTAGCACTCAAAGGGTTAAATAAAGATAGCAAAAGATAGGATAGGAGTAAATTAGAAAGTGCTTAAAATTGCACGCTCTATCTGAATCATTAAAGACAAAAATTGGATTTAGTGTCCCTTTAAGGTATCCAAAGCACAAAAATAAAAAATGTAAATTGAATTTAACCCTTATCGGTTTAGTGCAACTCAAGCTTGAAAAGCCCTTAAAACTGCATGGAGTTCTAGAACATTTATTGATAACCTCGCCTCCTAAGAATTCCAAACTCTGTGCTCTCAGAGACACTATTTAAACTAAAAATGAAGTCTTTTGCTAAATTATGCCAAGAAGAAAACGGATTGTCTCCGTGTATTAATGCCTAAGAGTATTTAAGACAGACAACTAAAAGTACTAATTCAAATAAATTATATTTAATATGTTGAAACAAATTGTCTAAATGTTTCTAGTCATAGGCTCATTAATATAAAAAATGTAAATTTGTTACAAATGGTCTAAATGTTTCTAGTCATAGGCTCATTAATATAAAAAATGTAAATTTGTTACAAATGGTCTAAATGTTTCTAGTCATAGGCTCATTAATTTAAAAAATGTAAATTTGTTACAATAAATTGTTATAGTCATACAGAGCGAAGGTCGGCCGACCAAATAAGGTTAAAATGTTCTGGGTACCCTGTTGAAAAAAAAGGAAAAAAATGGATGATCCCAGAGCAGTGATTGTTATGAAACCACAAATCAGTTTTAGCTTGAAAAAAGCCAACTAGACGGCTGAAACGCGTAGCTTTAACTGCTGATCACTACCTGACAACATATTTGGAGATACCAGGAAACAGCGTGTGTACCGCTAAAGCTGATAGCTGCTGACGCTGACAAACCGCTGACAAAATGTATCGAAGTAACTGCAAGCTACTGTTCTGTCCTCAGAGAGCACACGCAGGACCGCAGAGCCAAGGAACAGCAAAAAGGTATTAGTCTGTGAACACAGACCGGAAACATCTCCACACGAGTTACAAGGTAAACTACTGACAGGCTCCAGGACCGGTCTGCGGGATAAGCTCAAGGCAGACAGTAAGTTCTACCTTTAACACCTTTACACCAAGGGACAATCCTATTATCACAATAAGAAGATCACGGTTTTTTTTTAATAAACCGCTCACCGCTATAGAAAATGGATATATAAAGAAAAACTGATTTGTGGTTTCATAACAATCACTGCTCTGGGATCATCCATTTTTTCCCTTTTTTTCAACAGGGTACCCAGAACATTTTAACCTTATTTGGTCGGCCGACCTTCGCTCTGTATGACTATAACAATTTATTGTAACACATTTACATTTTTTATATTAATGAGCCTATGACGAGAAACATTTAGACCTTTTGTAACAAATTTACATTTTTATATTAATGAGCCTATGACTAGAAACATTTAGACCATTTGTAACAAATTTACATTTTTTATATTAATGAGCCTATGACTAGAAACATTTAGACCATTTGTAACAAATTTACATTTTTTATATTAATGAGCATATGACTAGAAACATTTAGACCGTTTGTTTTAACATATTAAATATAATTTATTTGAATCAGTACTTTTAGTTGTCTGTCTTAAATACTCTTAGGCATTAATACACGGAGACAATCCGTTTTCTTCTTGGCATAATTTAGCAAAAGACTTCATTTTTAGTTTAAATAGGTATTGGAAGCAATATTTTTCCTTTCTAAAAGACATACTCATATAGGTTTAAGCATTCATTTGCGCTTTTTTTTGTCCTGCCACTTCTCTTTTCTGTCCACCACGAATTGATATTCAAAGAGGGAATTACCTTTAAAATTAGCAGTGCAAGAAAGATTTACCCAATTGCTTGTACTAAAGCTCTCAGAGACCCACCAAACAGCTCCCTAACCTAAGAGACTTGCATCTGTAGTGATTACAGTCCAGGTCGGATGAGCTAAAAGAAGCCCCCTGAATAATAAACTGTTGATCCAGCCTCCAAATTAGAGTCTGACTTGTACCGTGATACAAAAATATCCTTTAAAGATAGCAGAGTATAATCTGTGCACCATTGACGCAGTATACAAAGCTGAAAAGGCTTTATGTGAAAACGGAACTGCATCTGAAGCTGCAATCATGAGACCTAGGACTTCCATACAAAGAGCAATAGAGGGAAAAGAGGGAGACTGAATGTTCAGACAAGCTGACACCAATGTTAACCTTCTCTGCTCTGTAAGATAAAAACTCACAGAGACTGAATCTATTTGAAACCCCCCCAAAAAATTACGTTTGTTTGAGGAACCAAAGAACTTTATGGAAAACTGATCCTCCAACTATGCTGTTGAAGAAACAACAAGAGTCAGTTGGTGTGAGATTCTGCTAAAGGAAAGGACGGAGCTTGAACCAAGATATCCTCCAGGTATAGAATCACTGCAATACCCTAAATCCTGATCAAAGACAAAAGGGCACCCAGAATCTTTGTGAATATTCTTGGAGCTGTAGCCAGACCAAATGGTAGAGCAATAAACTGAAAATGTGGCAAACCTCAGAAACTGAAAATGTTCTTTGTGAATAGGAACATTAAGGTAAGCATCCTTTAAATCTATTATGGACATAAACTGACCTTGCTGAACAAAGGGTAGAATAATCCAAATAATTTACATCTTTAAAGATGGAATCCTTACAAACTTGTTCAGAGCTTTCAAATCCAGGACTTGTCTGAAAGTACCTTCCTTATTTGGAACAATGAAGATATTTGAATATAATCACATCCCCCTGCAAAGGAACTGGTACAATTACTCCCATAATTTCCAGATCCGAGTCAGACTGGAAAAAGGCTTGAGCTTTTAAAGGATTCCTTGGAACATTGGAAGACCTTGTTCTAAATCGTTTTTCGATACCCCATGGAAATTATATTTAGGACCCAGGGATCTGGAACAGACTGAAACCAAGCATCCTGAAAGAGGCTTAATCTGACCCCTACCAGAAACCCTGGATCGGGGCTGCACCTCCATGCAGTTTTGGTAGTACAGATAGATTTCTTAGCCTGCTTTGATTTAGCCTGCTTTAGACCTCCAGACTGTGCCAGAGATGCCTTGCTTCTGAGCAGAGAAGTCAACCTTTTGTTCCTTATTCAGACAAAAGGAACGAAAACAAAGCTTTAGATTTCCCCTTAGACTTTTTGTCCTGAGGAAGAAAAGCCCCTTTACCTCCAGTAGCAGTAGATATTATAGAATCTAAATCAGAACCAAACAATTTCTTTCCCTGAAAAGAAAGACAATCTGGATTTTGACACCATGTCAGCAAACCAAAATTTAAGCCATAGGGCCTTCCTAGCAAGGACTGCCAAAGACATGCTTTTGATATTTATCTTCATTGTATCAAATACAGCATCACAAATAAAAGAATTAGCTTTTTTTTCTTTCCTCGGCTATAACTTCTTTGCAATACTTCTTCAACAATATGTGATTCAGTTTATCAACAACATAACGGATCCTGCAAAACTATATTGGCATTAGACTATGCTACACAATGCTCTGCTTTTATACATGTGCTACTAATAACATATCAGGTTTTATTTATAAAATAATTTGTTGGTGTACTTATCTTAGCAGTTGCCAACCAATAAAATGTAATTATGAATATTAATAATTAATAGCAGTATAAAACTATTGTCAGCGATATCTATAATTAATATAGCAGAATTTTGTCAATGCACTTCAGTGGGATCTCTGTAGTGTACTTCAAAATATCACTATAGAGATATCTATACATTTGACAATGATACTACTATTAAAATTAATATTTGATCCCTTGTTGTCGATTAGTTTTCTTTATAGACACCTTGAATTATATTTATGTAAAAACTAGATTATGAATCAATTATACAAGCTTATTCTGTTACAATATTCTTAACAAAGCAGATCAATAAAATATATCTCTAAAATTAACCTTACTCACAATGAATTGCTCATTAAGATACCACAAAGGAGAATATCAGAACAGTCTATAATTAGCCAATAACTCTAATACTGAACTTATAACCATCAGATAAATTGTATATTATTAACACAATAACCAATTTATATGCAATTTCTAAGAGATTTCACAATAAGTAAGACTGACTTATAAATATAAAGTACACATTTGTTTCTAGCAAATAAAATTATTTAGCATTTAAATGACTAGTTCTAAACTAAACAGGACTATGAAGATAAACTTAAAATACCAAATATCCCTTTGAATCACCAACTTCAATTAAACTATATCTATAGAATACCTTTGATTTTAATATTATATATACTTATTGCATATACTTTACAAAATAACCAGATGAGTGTTCAGCTTCCGGAGTTTCTTGTGAGTCATATAAGAAGGATTTAGTCCACTATTGCAAGGATACAGGCCTCAAATTATTATCTTTCTTATCCTAAGGAAGTGTCCCAAAATTGCAGAGAACTAAAACAGAAATGGAAAAGGACGCCTCCTAGTGCAGATAAACCAAGGTAATGTAACCCCCAAACAATATGGAGCCCACCAATGTCCAGGGTACTCTCATGTGGGAAAGCACTTATCAAGTGCCAAACAGACAGACTGGACTATTAGTAGTGGTCCAGCTCACTATATGAAACTGTAGAGATGATGTGTGTTAGCAAATAGCCAACAAGATTTCCAAAAAAGACTCCAGAAAAAGGCCTGAAGAAAGGGTGCAGAGATTGCTGAGAAACGTGTTGCATTTTTGATGCTTAAATATGTTTTATTATTTTATATTGTCAATTATATTTTAAATACAATTTTTATACATATTAAGCAGCCTTTTTCTGGAGTCTTTTTTGGAATTCTTGTTGGCTATTTGCTAACACACATAATCTCTACAGTTTCATATAGTGAGCTTGGCCACTACTAATAGTCCAGGCTGTCTGTTTGGCACTTGATAAGTGCTTTCCCACATTTGAGTACCCTGGACATCGGTGGGCTCCATATTGTTTGGGGGTTACATTACATTGGTTTATCTGCACTAGGAGGTTGTCCTTTTCCATTTCTGTTGTAGATCACTCGTGCCTGGTTGGTATTTGAAAGGAGCAGCCCGCCATACAGAACAGTGCACTGGGACACTGAGATCTCTCAGCTTGTTTTCCTAGGCATATCTCTGCCTTTGGGATATGTGAGTATCCTTTATCCATCATTTTGAGTCTACATATTCCGTGATTGGCTACACTAGGGGACACCCTTCTTGTCTCTCTTTTGTCGTTAAAATTGCAGAGAAGAAACTAAGCTCAAGTCTGTGTGTTTATCTCTCTGTCAAAAAGTGCTTCTTCCTGTTTAAGTCTCTCTTGTCTATTGTGTGTGGGCTCTTATCAAAGATAAACTACTCCTTTTCTTTAATCATTGCCACAGAATATTGGATACACCCTGACCGAAGCTTGTCCCTCATATAGGTTATTTGGGAAATGCTTCCCTGAGCAGTCAAATACCTTTTGGTTGCAATACCATTTTTATTCCATCGGGGGCAGCAAAGAAAAATAGTTTCATTAACAAAGTGCTACAGAAAATACAGGTTCTTATATATATATTTATCAAATGCCTATTTTTATATACTTCTAGTTTTAATAAATTATATGTTCCATACATGGCCCATTTAGTCTGACCGAGCACGTAATTATAAGTCCAAACATGAGTATTCCACCTATTATGGCACTTAAAAGGATATTAAAGGGACAGTCTAGGCCAAAATAAACTTTCACGATTCAGATAGGGCATGTAATTTTAAACAATTTTCCAATTTACTTTTATCCCCAATTTTGCTTTGTTCTCTTGGTATTCTTAGTTGAAAGCTTAACCTAGGAGGCTCATATGCTAATTTCTTAGACCTTGAAGGCCACCTCTTTTCAGAATGCACTTTAACAGTTTTTCACCACTAGAGGGTGTTAGTTCATGTGTTTCAAATAACACTGTGCCCCTGCACGTGAAGTTATCTGGGAGCAGGCACTGATTGGCTAAACTGCAAGTCTGTCAAAAGAACTGAAATAAAGGGGCAGTTTGTAGAGGTTTAGATACAAGATAATCACAGAGGTTAAAGGTATATTAATATAACTGTGTTGGTTATGCAAAACTGGGGAATGGGTAATAAAGGGATTATCTATCTTTTAAAACAATAAAAATTCTGGTGTAGACTGTCCCTTTAATACTTTTAGCATGGATCTAATTAATATTTTCTCAGTTTACAATTTCCATCTTAATATCACATACATACCTTGTGAGTGTCAGTCTGATGTAATTTCATATAGCTATATTTAAATTTGATTATTATCCCTTATTAATATAAATATTGCATATCTGTGGATATTATTTTACTATTTAGTGTATACTCTATATGATATGATTCAGGGCACACATTATATAGACATTCATATATTAGTATCTACTAGTCATATCTGGAGTCTAGTTTGTATTTCAGATATCTGGGGATTTTTTTTTATTAATTTTGAAATAAATTGGAAATTTTAAATTGATCACATAGCTACTTATTAAATTCAGCAGATAGTTGTCTCATATGTTACTGTTAGGCATTTCTCTCAGATCCACATAACTGAAAATTAGACATATGTTGTACTTTAACATCTCAATTTTGATGCTTTCAACTTCCCCATATAACCCTTCTTAGGCATAGACAATTTTCATATATGTATATATAGTGTTAATACAATCTGAGTATTTTAAATTATATGAAAGTTACAGACAAACCATTTATATGACTTTCTAAGTATACATTCTGCTATTAAGATCTAAGCTGCCATAAAGTCTGGGGTCTGTGTATTGAAACTCAGCATGTACCAATTTGCACCGAAGTGTGAATGGTCACTTTTCCTGAAATTTGTCCCTTGGTTCAGACTTCTAGGCTCTCTTCTTCCTACAAGGGGGGTCTGATGATCTGATAGGAAATCTTATTACACATTTCCAGGCAGTGATCAAAAGGTCCTTTGAAGTGATCTCATCTCATTTATAGTTTGGGACAAATGTTTGTTTGTTAGAAGTCCTTAACTAACAAAAAGAGTGGTTGTGTTACCCAGCCCATCTGACAGAGAACTGCAACTTACAGTAATAGAAATTACGCATACATAAATTAATCTATGTACATATTTTCCAATAATATCTCACCTTTTACATGACAAATTAAAGTGCTAGACAACAGAGTAGTATATAGGTAATATTACACACACACATAAATTGGAGCCCTTTGCATGGAAAAGCATGTTTGTTTATTGTTTATTAATATTTAATAATGTGTTTAACTGTGTATGTACTGTAATTATTTCACATTCCAATGTTCTTCACATGTTATATGTATTTTTAAACAGATATCCCTATACATATCTGTATATATCTTTACCTATATATAACTTATTTAGTTTTAACAAAAAATCCATCAGATATACATAGAAATATTTATTTAAAGGGACAGTCAAGTCCAAAAAAACCTTTCATGATTCAGATAGGGCATGTCATTTTAAACAACTTTCCAGTTTACTTTTATCACCAATTTTGCTTTGTTCTCTTGGTATTCTTAGTTGAAAGCTAAACCTAGGAGGTTCATATGCTAATTTCTTGAAGGCCGCCTCTAATCTTAATGCATTTTGATAGTTTTTCACCACTAGAGGGCATTAGTTCATGTGTTTCATATATATAACATTGAGGCTCAGGCACGTGAATTTACTATGGAGACAGCTCTGATTGGCTAAACTTAAAGTCTGTCAAAAGAACTGAAATAAGGGGGCAGTCTGCTGAGGCTTAGCTACAAGGTAATTACAGAGGTAAAACATGTATAATTATAACTGTGTTGGTTATGCAAAACTCGGGAATTGGTTATTAAGGGATTATCTATCTTTTTAAACAACAACAATTCTGGTGTTGACTGCCCCTTTAAGAATAAATAGGACATGCTCTTCTATGTGAAGAACATTGGAATGTGAAATATTAATATTTCATGTCAGGTTAAGCATACTACGTTAAACGCGATTGGGTTAGCGCATGAGTGTAAGTTTTTTATTATGTTTTCACTCTCCATTGAAGTCTATGAGGTAAAACGTTAACGTGTTCACAATATTCTATGTTCCACTTTTTTGCGTGTGTCAGGTTAGTGCTCACGGACACACTTCATGCTTTCAACTTGTAATACGAGCACAAGTCCACACACGCAAAATGCTTCTATCCAGCACAGTTTATGCTTAAGTGGGAGTGATAAATAGCGCTCCACTCATAATATAGCTATAAATAGGTCCTGGGGAGAACACTGAAATAATAAAGTAATGGTAAGTCAGTCATACATATCTAAATACATGTACATAATTCACTTACTACAAAAGTGCTATAGAAATAAAGAAGTGAAAATAATAATACAAATAAATATATACAGGTATAAGGATATATGTATAGTCTGTATTATTCAATGAGGTATTGCTGTAGGGTCCTATATGAAGTCTTTGTGCCTCAAAGAAAGAACACTAAAATAGTGAAATATATCCGTCTTTAACAAGGTTGCCGAAAGGCTACTCGCGTATCCCTGAACCTGACTGTCGCGTATGGTAGTGCACACCTGGTTTTATACTGCCAGGTACCCAGTATTCATCCAGCAACAGCTATGTGGTCTTAATACAAAATTATTAAAATACCAATAAAAAGTTATTAAAATGCCACAATCTTACTCCCAACTCTTAGTCACCAAGGTCCCAGACCTCTATATTGCATTAGTGGGCACACATATCTGCAGAAATATGTCAGGCAAAAATATGGTTGTCAAAGATATATATCAGTATGCGTCCATGACAGCACAAAATGTGAGATATTGCTACGCAAGGCTATACAATCATGACATGCAAGGCAGACCCCTAGGGTTCTCCCTGTACATATTGTGTTATACTCCTAAAACAACATGGAATCGTACCAAGTATTCGGCTACTCTCCTGCAACAACACATCAAAATTGCTATTTACATGATAAGAATGAATCACTAAAGTAGTAGAATGATTATTTTCTGACCAATCAGGGGCGCAATTACATATATATACGGTGCAGGTTTCGGCGCAAGCGTGGAAACCCACGCCGCCCGTACTTTCACCTTGCACATCGGGGTATTACATATACTGCGCTGTTAGATGCTAAACTGGCGTAAGTAGGACAAACTGTCGATCTTCTGAAATGTGCGCAAATACACATTTTAGTCATCGCAAGTAACTTACGCCAGTATTTTGTCCACGGAAAGTGTCAATAAAGAGTAGTTTTCTGCAAATTAGGCTAACACTCGTAAAAATGAACAGATTTCAAATAAAAATGCGACACGTAATTACGCTATTCAAAATTCATAAATAAACCCATGCGCAGCCGCCATTTTCTTCAGTGTGTTTAAATTGTTCGTTGAGCTACAGCACACTACACTGGAGTGGAGGATTAGTCAGAGTAGAGAGAGAGGCGCAAACAGAGGAGTTAGTTAGGTCGCATTGTTGGTTGATTAAGCTTGTACACTTACACATCTGTTTACATATTGCACACATATTTTGCATACATACATATACAAATACACCACACTTTTTTTTCTAACACCTCACACATTTTATTTTATTTTTACAGTGTGATAGGCTGAGTGTTTGGTTGTGATTGTGTGTGATTGAACTGGGAGTGAGTGTGAGTGTGTGTAGTGTGATTTAGTGTGAGGATGGCAGGGAGAGGTAGGGAGGAAGGGAGGAGGGGAGAGGAGTATAGGAGAGGACAGGAGGAGCAGTGGGCCCCCCGTCAGGGAGTAAGTGGAGTGGGGAGAGGGAGAGCTAGAAGGGATGATGGGAGGGGAGATGCCCAAGAGCCCCATAGAGCAGGCACATCTAGGAGAGGGACAGAGGGTGCACATGGGGACAGAAGGGGGGAGGAGGGAGAGGATAGGGAGGAACCCACACCAGGGACATCACAGGGAGGAAGCCAAGTGTCCATGGAGGATGAGAGGCTGAGATGTCCCAAATTCTCATTTGATGAAAATGTTGCCCTTGTCCAAACCATCATGGACAATTACAGTAACCTCTTCGAGCAGGAGAAGGGCAAAGGCATTGCCAAAAGGAGAAAAACGGCATGGTTGGCAGTAGAAAATGCCGTCAACAGTGTGGCCCCGCAGAGGAGGACTGTTGAGGGCCTGAAAAAGCAGTGGAATGACTGCAAGAGGCGGGTCAAAGAAAAGATGGGGCAGGAAGCTATCCCTGGATATTAAGTATAACACCTGGCAGGAGATGATACGCAGGTCCCTGAGTATCACAGCAGTCCATTGGACTTCCAGGGGCTCGTGACTCAGGGGTTGCAACCACAGCACATCATGCTGGTGAGTAACATCCCACACACCAGTATTATATATATTTGAGATATAACATCCTTTAATATCACACATTCATGTACACAATGAGGAGCATGGTATTCGACCTACTAACAAAAACATATATAATTATATTTGACCTTACTGCTACTTAACACAATGCAATTCATGATATGAGGTGGAATAGTGCAATACTAACATGTCTCAGAATAACACAGGACACATGTTATAGAGTTTGACATGAGAATCAGTATAGGCCCTAGCATGTATCAATGTATATTGTATGCCAACGTGGACATATATCTGACTGTACTAATCCCTCTCATCCTTTGACTCCTTCACAGAACCTCCTGTCACGAGGATACAAAAATCCATGCCACCACCACCAACAGTCTTCAGGCAACCACAAGAACAGTATCCTCCCAGGCATGAGCATGGTTGGATGGCTTCAGTTGAGGACCCGGGAGTGATGCCACCACCATTGCCATATGACCCCTGGCAAGATTCCTGGCCAGAGGAATATCCTCCCTTTAGCTTTGAGGGGGAGCCAAGACAGCCACAAAGGGTCCATGTATTAACCCCCCCCCCCCAACACAATCTCATGGCAGTCAGGGATTTTACCCACAGACAATGTCACAGGAAGTGCCAATTGGACAGGCTGAGTGGTCACACAGTGGTCATCAGTGGGACTATCAACCAACCATGAGAGCTCCACCATCCTCATCAATTGGATGAGCTCCACCATCCTCATCAATTAGACGAGCTCAACCATCTGCAGATGGAAATATAGCAGAATCTACAGCTGCACCTCAAGCACCATCAGATGTAGCTTCCCCTGCCCCTCATGAACCAGCAGTTGTAGCTGCCCCTGCCCCACATGAACCAGCAGTTGTAGCTGCCCCTGCCCCACATGAACCAGCAGTTGTAGCTGCCCCTGCCCCACATGAACCATCAGATGTAGCTGACCCTGCCCCACATGAACCAGCAGTTGTAGCTTCCCTTGCCCCACATGAACCATCAGATGTAGCTGACCCTGCACCTCAAGCACCAGCAGATGCCGGTGACCCTGTACAACAAACACCTAGAAGCCCTGCTGCTCAAGAACCTGTGGATGCATTGTATTCTCCCCTGGGTGAGTAATACATTGCACTCCAGAGGAGGCTCATAACAAGCACCAAGAGCATGCAAGGAGGCCAAGAGAGGTTCTTCAGGAACCATGAAATGTTCATCAGGAGCCAAGAGAGGATACAACAACGTAGCATAGAGCTACAGAGGGACATGGCAGCATCGTTAAGTGCAAGTGTTCAGAACCAGTCACAGATGATGCAAATTCTGTCTGATATGCAGATGCAAATGGACAATAGATGGAGAGAACAAAATCAACTCTTGGGTGTGTTGGTTGAGCACTTTACACACCAGCAGGACACTGCCTCCAGCCTATCATCTGTGGCCTGCACACCAGCATAAACACCAGAATCTTCTCAAACCAGGAGAACAAGGAAATCCACTACAGTCACCTCAACTCCCTCATCCAAGAAGCCAAAAAAGAAATAAATATTCTTATAGTGCACCATAAATCTTGTCCTCTGTTATTTACCATATAATTGCCATCCACATCCATGTGAGGTGTGTTTTATTACACTAATATTGTTAAAACATATAATATGACCTGTGTGGAAATGGCAATAAAAACAGGTAATATTATAATGTTTATGACATATTCTTGTACTATAACTCACATCCACAATAGTTGTTTATGAAGGGTACATATAGTAATATTCACTTCTAAGATGTAAATCAATGTATCTCACATCCAATATAAATTGACACATCGGTATATATAATAGTGATGTTACTGATAGGGTGTGCATTATCAGGTGTTTTAAGGCTGCAGGTGAGAGGTTGTGTTGTCTGAGGCGGCCTTCAAGAAGGTCTTAGAAATTATCATGAGAACCATCCTAGGTTTATCTTTCAACTAAGAATACCAAGAGAACAAAGCAAGTGTTAGAATTCAATTTGAAAGTTGTTTGAAATAACATGCCCTATTTAAAAGAAGAAGGTTTTCTTTGGACTTGACTGTCCCTTTATATATTTTGGCATCAATGCCAAGCTGTGTTAACATTAGAATAAATTACACTCCAGTGGGTTCTAAAGAGATGAAGGTAATACAATTATGATTTCCCATTCTCTCCTCCAAGTATTGTTGATTGTTTTAAGAACAAATATAAAGTAAATAAGCAAGTATATGTCCACAATGTGATAAAGTGATGAGATCTGATTATACCTACAAGCTCAATCCATTTGATTAGGTTGTGGCTTCAAACAACAAAATCAGCTATTTCAAATACACAAATAAACCTTAAACAATATCATAGTATACTGTCCCTTTAACCTTGAGATGCTGCTTAAATGTATGTGTTTGTTAAGGCTTCCAGGGAGTTACTTTGCTTTTTTAGTCAGTGCAAGGGTTGCTGCGCCTGCAATATGTGGCGAGATAAGAATGGGGTAGATTTTCTGAATTCTGCGCGCGTAAGTCCTTACGCTGTATATTGGATACCAAATTGCGCGGCTGTTCTATTTTAGTCTATGTTAGTCTATGTGGATAAAAAATACGGCCGAAGGGTGAAATATACGCGCATAACTTGTATGCTACGCAGTATATTTAATACCAAAATCGCGTAAAATCCAGCGGCGGAGTATTTTGCGAGCGATGCCGCATATGTAATGGAGCCCCAGGTACATACTAATGAGGAACAATTCACAAAGTATAAAAATGTATTTAATGTATTGGATATCCCAAAGTAACTCTATAATCAAAGACTTCCCCATAAATCTGTATTGCAATTTCTCCCAATAAATAGTAGATTAAACCAAATTAGCCTATTCCATCAAGAAAGTTTTTTTTGTTGTTGTTGTTTTTTTAACTTTCAATAAAGACGATTAAAAGGACAGTTTACTCCAAAATTGTTATTTTAAAAAAAGATAAGATCCCTTTATTACCCATTCCCCAGTTTTGCATAGCCAACATGGTTATAAAAACATAATTTATGTAAGAACTTACCTGATAAATTCATTTCTTTCATATTAGCAAGAGTCCATAAGCTAGTGACGTATGGGATATACATTCCTATCAGGAGGGGCAAAGTTTCCCAAACCTTAAAATGCCTATAAATACACCCCTCACCACACCCACAATTCAGTTTAACGAATAGCCAAGAAGTGGGGTGATAAGAAAAAAGTGCGAAAGCATATAAAATAAGGAATTGGAATAATTGTGCTTTATACAAAAAAATCATAACCACCACAAAAAAGGGCGGGCCTCATGGACTCTTGCTAATATGAAAGAAATGAATTTATCAGGTAAGTTCTTACATAAATTATGTTTTCTTTCATGTAATTAGCAAGAGTCCATGAGCTAGTGACGTATGGGATAATGACTACCCAAGATGTGGATCTTTCCACGCAAGAGTCACTAGAGAGGGAGGGATAAAATAAAGACAGCCAATTCCTGCTGAAAATAATCCACACCCAAAATAAAGTTTAATGAAAAACATAAACAGAAGATTCAAACTGAAACCGCTGCCTGAAGTACTTTTCTACCAAAAACTGCTTCAGAAGAAGAAAATACATCAAAATGGTAGAATTTAGTAAAAGTATGCAAAGAGGACCAAGTTGCTGCTTTGCAAATCTGATCAACCGAAGCTTCCTAAACGCCCAGGAAGTAGAAACTGACCTAGTAGAATGAGCTGTAATCCTTTGAGGCGGAGTTTTACCCGACTCGACATAGGCATGATGAATTAAAGATTTCAACCAAGATGCCAAAGAAATGGCAGAAGCTTTCTGGCCTTTTCTAGAACCAGAAAAGATAACAAATAGACTAGAAGTCTTTCGGAAAGACTTAGTAGCTTCAACATAATATTTCAAAGCTCTAACAACATCCAAAGAATGCAACGATTTCTCCTTAGAATTCTTAGGATTAGGACATAATGAAGGAACCACAATTTCTCTACTAATGTTGTTGGAATTCACAACCTTAGGTAAAAATTGAAAAGAAGTTCGCAACACCGCCTTATCCTGATGAAAAATCAGAAAAGGAGACTCACAAGAAAGAGCAGATAATTCAGAGACTCTTCTGGCAGAAGAGATGGCCAAAAGGAACAAAACTTTCCAAGAAAGTAATTTAATGTCCAATGAATGCATAGGTTCAAACGGAGGAGCTTGAAGAGCCCCCAGAACCAAATTCAAACTCCAAGGAGGAGAAATTGACTTAATGACAGGTTTTATACGAACCAAAGCTTGTACAAAACAATGAATATCAGGAAGATTAGCAATCTTGCTGTGAAAAAGAACAGAAAGAGCAGAGATTTGTCCTTTCAAAGAACTTACGGATAAACCTTTATCTAAACCATCCTGAAGAAACTGTAAAATTCTCGGAATTCTAAAAGAATGCCAAGAAAAATGATGAGAAAGACACGAAGAAATATAAGTCTTCCAGACTCTATAATATATCTCTCTGGATACAGATTTACGAGCCTGTAACATAGTATTAATCACAGAGTCAGAGAAACCTCTTTGACCAAGAATCAAGCGTTCAATCTCCATACCTTTAAATTTAAGGATTTGAGATCCTGATGGAAAAAAGGACCTTGCGACAGAAGGTCTGGTCTTAGCGGAAGAGTCCACGGATGGCAAGAGGCCATCCGGACAAGATCCGCATACCAAAACCTGTGAGGCCATGCCGGAGCTACCAGCAGAACAAACGAGCATTCCTTCAGAATCTTGGAGATTACTCTTGGAAGAAGAACTAGAGGCGGAAAGATATAGGCAGGATGATACTTCCAAGGAAGTGATAATGCATCCACTGCTTCCGCCTGAGGATCCCGGGATCTGGACAGATACCTGGGAAGTTTCTTGTTTAGATGAGACGCCATCAGATCTATTTCTGGAAGCTCCCACATTTGAACAATCTGAAGAAATACCTCTGGGTGAAGAGACCATTCGCCCGGATGCAACGTTTGGCGACTGAGATAATCCGCTTCCCAATTGTCGATACCTGGGATATGAACCGCAGAGATTAGACAGGAGCTGGATTCCGCCCAAACCAGAATTCGAGATACTTCTTTCATAGCCAGAGGACTGTGGGTCCCTCCTTGATGATTGATGTATGCCACAGTTGTGACATTGTCTGTCTGAAAACAAATGAACGATTCTCTCTTCAGAAGAGGCCAAGACTGAAGAGCTCTGAAAATTGCACGGAGTTCCAAAATATTGATCGGTAATCTCACCTCCTGAGATTCCCAAACTCCTTGTGCCATCAGAGATCCCCACACAGCTCCCCAACCTGTGAGACTTGCATCTGTTGAAATTACAGTCCAGGTCGGAAGAACAAAAGAAGCCCCCTGAATTAAACGATGGTGATCTGTCCACCACGTTAGAGAGTGTCGTACAATC
The DNA here is from genome assembly GCF_027579735.1 of Bombina bombina. NCBI lineage: Eukaryota > Metazoa > Chordata > Amphibia > Anura > Bombinatoridae > Bombina > Bombina bombina. Next base: position 353,967,467 of record NC_069499.1, read on the forward strand.
GGTTTTAAAGATATTAATTGAGATATCTTTGTGTAATCCCTGCACCATTGATTCAGCATACAGAGCTGAAGAGGTCGCATGTGAAAACGAGCAAAGGGGATCGCGTCCGATGCAGCAGTCATAAGACCTAGAATTTCCATGCATAAGGCTACCGAAGGGAATGATTGTGACTGAAGGTTTCGACAAGCTGAAATCAATTTTAGACGTGGACACTGAATCTATCTGGAAACCCATAAAGGTTACCCTTGTCTGAGGAATCAATGAACTTTTTAGTGAATTGATCCTCCAACCATGATCTTGAAGAAACAACACAAGTCGATTCGTATGAGATTCTGCTAAATGTAAAGACTGAGCAAGTACCAAGATATCGTCCAAATAAGGAAATACCACAATACCCTGTTCTCTGATTACAGACAGAAGGGCACCGAGAACCTTTGTAAAAATTCTTGGAGCTGTAGCTAGGCCAAACGGCAGAGCCACAAACTGGTAATGCTTGTCCAGAAAAGAGAATCTCAGGAACTGATAATGATCTGGATGAATCGGAATATGCAGATATGCATCCTGTAAATCTATTGTGGACATATAATGCCCTTGCTGAACAAAAGGCAAGATAGTCCTTACAGTTACCATTTTGAACGTTGGTATCCTTACATAACGATTCAATATTTTTAGATCCAGAACTGGTCTGAAGGAATTCTCCTTCTTTGGAACAATGAAGAGATTTGAATAAAACCCCATCCCCTGTTCCAGAACTGGAACTGGCATAATTACTCCAGCCAACTCTAGATCTGAAACACAATTCAGAAATGCTTGAGCTTTCACTGGATTTACTGGGACACGGGAAAGAAAAAATCTCTTTGCAGGAGGTCTTATCTTGAAACCAATTCTGTACCCTTCTGAAACAATGTTCTGAATCCAAAGATTGTGAACAGAATTGATCCAAATTTCTTTGAAAAAACGTAACCTGCCCCCTACCAGCTGAGCTGGAATGAGGGCCGCACCTTCATGTGGACTTAGAAGCTGGCTTTGCTTTTCTAGAAGGCTTGGATTTATTCCAGACTGGAGATGGTTTCCAAACTGAAACTGCTCCTGAGGATGAAGGATCAGGCTTTTGTTCTTTGTTGAAACGAAAGGAACGAAAACGATTATTAGCCCTGTGTTTACCCTTAGATTTTTTATCCTGTGGTAAAAAAGTTCCTTTCCCACCAGTAACAGTTGAGATAATAGAATCCAACTGAGAACCAAATAATTTGTTACCCTGGAAAGAAATGGAAAGTAGAGTTGATTTAGAAGACATATCAGCATTCCAAGTTTTAAGCCATAAAGCTCTTCTAGCTAAAATAGCTAGAGACATAAACCTGACATCAACTCTGATAATATCAAAAATGGCATCACAGATAAAATTATTAGCATGTTGAAGAAGAAGAATAATATTATGAGAATCATGATCTGTTACTTGTTTCCAACCAAAAAGTTGAAGCTGCAGCAACATCAGCCAATGATATAGCAGGTCTAAGAAGATTACCTGAACACAGATAAGCTTTTCTTAGAAAGGATTCAATTTTCCTATCTAAAGGATCCTTAAACGAAGTACCATCTGACGTAGGAATAGTAGTACGTTTAGCAAGGGTAGAAATAGCCCCATCAACTTTAGGGATTTTGTCCCAAAATTCTAATCTGTCAGACGGCACAGGATATAATTGCTTAAAACGTTTAGAAGGAGTAAATGAATTACCCAAATTATTCCATTCTCTGGAAATTACTTCAGAAATAGCACCAGGAACAGGAAAAACTTCTGGAATAACCACAGGAGATTTAAAGACTTTATCTAAACGTTTAGATTTAGTATCAAGAGGACCAGAATCCTCAATTTCTAAAGCAATTAGTACTTCTTTAAGTAAAGAACGAATAAATTCCATTTTAAATAAATATGAAGATTTATCAGCATCAATCTCTGAGACAGAATCCTCTGAACCAGAAGAGTCATTAGAATCAGAATGATGATGTTCATTTAAAAATTCATCTGTATAAAGAGAAGTTTTACAAGATTTTTTATGTTTACTAGAAGGAGGAATAACAGACATAGCCTTCTTGATGGATTCAGAAACAAAATCTCTTATGTTATCAGGAACATTCTGAACATTAGATGTTGATGGAACTGCAACAGGTAATGGTACATTACTAAAGGAAATATTATCTGCATTAACAAGTTTGTCATGACAATTAATACAAACAACAGCTGGAGGAATAGCTACCAAAAGTTTACAGCAGATACACTTAGCTTTGGTAGTTCCAGCACCAGACAGCGATTTTCCTGAAGTATCTTCTGACTCAGATGCAACGTGAGACATCTTGCAATATGTAAGAGAAAAAACAACATATAAAGCAAAATTGATCAAATTCCTTAAATGACAGTTTCAGGAATGGGAAAAAAATGCCAGTGAACAAGCTTCTAGCAACCAGAAGCAATAAATAATGAGACTTAAATAATGTGGAGACAAAAGCGACGCCCATATTTTTTTAGCGCCAAATAAGACGCCCACATTATTTGGCGCCTAAATGCTTTTGGCGCCAAAAATGACGCCACGTCCGGAACGCCGACATTTTTTGGCGCAAAAGAACGTCAAAAATGACGCAACTTCCGGCGACACGTATGACGCCGGAAAGATTTTTTGCGCCAAAAAAGTCTGCGCCAAAAATGACGCAATAAAATGAAGCATTTTCAGCCCCCGCGAGCCTAACAGCCCACAGGGAAAAAAGTCAAATCTTTAAGGTAAGAAAAATATTTGATTCAAATGCATTATCCCAAATATGAAACTGACTGTCTGAAAATAAGGAATGTTGAACATCCTGAGTCAAGGCAAATAAATGTTTGAATACATATATTTAGAACTTTATTAAAAAAGTGCCCAACCATAGCTTAGAGTGTCACAGAAAATAAGACTTACTTACCCCAGGACACTCATCTACATGTTTGCAGAAAGCCAAACCAGTACTGAAACGAAAATCAGCAGAGGTAATGGTATATTTATAAGAGTATATCGTCGATCTGAAAAGGGAGGTAAGAGATGAATCTCTACGACCGATAACAGAGAACCTATGAAATAGACCCCGTAGAAGGAGATCATTGAATTCAAACAGGCAATACTCTCCTCACATCCCTCTGACATTCACTGCACGCCGAGAGGAAAACCGGGCTCCAACCTGCTGCGGAGCGCATATCAACGTAGAATCTAGCACAAACTTACTTCACCACCTCCATAGGAGGCAAAGTTTGTAAAACTGAATTGTGGGTGTGGTGAGGGGTGTATTTATAGGAATTTTGAGGTTTGGGAAACTTTTCCCCTCCTGGTAGGAATGTATATCCCATACGTCACTAGCTCATGGACTCTTGCTAATTACATGAAAGAAAATATACTTTTAACCTCTGTGATTAACTTGTATCTAATCCTCTTCTGACAGCCCCCTGATCACATGGCTATTTATTTATTTATTATCTATTGACTTGCATTTTAGCCAATTAGTGCTGTGTTGTGCACAACTCCACGGGTGTGAGCACAATGTTATCTATATGGCCCACATGAACTAGCATTCTCTTGTTGTGAAAACCTAATAAAAAGCATGTGATAAGAGGCTGACTGTAGTGGCTTAGAAACAGGCAGACATTTTGAGGTATAAATGTTATAAAGTATATTTATTTAACAATAAGGTTGTGCAAAGCTGGGGAATAAGTAGTAAAGGTGTTATCGATCTTTTTAAACAATAACAGTTTTGGTGTTGACTGTTCCTCTAAGTGTTTGGCACAGTTGACTATCACCTAGATTACGAGTTTTGCACTAAACCGGGTGCGAAACTCTCTTTCGTTCTCCATAACGCTGCCATTAAGAGTTACTGAAACGCCTCCTTGTGATGTGCGTTATGGTGCGTTAAGCTCCATACCGCACAAAACCCAAGGGCTGATTTGACGTGCTCGTGCACGCTTTCCCCCATAGACATAAATGGGGAGAGAGTGTTAGAAAAAAAACCTAACACCTGAAGTGTGGAATGAAAAATCTCCGTAACGCAACCCCATTGATGTCTATGGGGGAAAGAAAGTTACGTTTCAACCTAACACCCTAACATAAACCCCAAGTCTAAACACCCCTTTCTGCCGCTCCCCGACATCGCCAACACTAATGAAAGTTATTAACCCCTAATCTGCCGTCCCTAACACCTAAATACATTTATCACATCCTAATCTGCCGCCTCCGATATCACCGAAACCTAAAAAAAGTTATTAACCCCTAATCTGCCGCTTCCGACATCGCTGACACTAATAAAAGTTATTAACCCCCATTCCGCCGCTCCCCGACACTATAATAAAGTTATTAACCCCTAAACCTCCGGCATCCCACATCGCTGCCACTAAATAAAACCATTAACCCCTAAACCTCCAGCCTCCCACATCTCCACCACTAAATAAGCCTATTAACCCCTAAACCGCCGGCCCCCACATCGCTGCTACTAAATAAACCTATTCACCACTAAACTGCCACCCCCCCCACATCACCGCTACTAAATAAACCTATTAACTCCTAAACTGCCAGCCCCCCCAGGTCGCAAAACACTAAATTAAACTATTAACCCCTAAACCTAACAGTCCCCTAATTTACAATATAACTATCTTAAAATAAATAAAAAAAAAACTTACCTGTGAAATAAAAATAAACCTGAGTTTAAACTATAAAATTAACATAACTATTCAAATAAAATTTAAAAAAAACTACCAATTAAAAACATCTAAATAACAAGGGCATTCAGCACTTTTTCATTGCCCTTAAAAGGGCATTCAGCTCTTTTTAAAAAGTCCAAAGCTCGAATCTAAAAAAAAAAAACCTACCCCGAAAAAATGAAAAAAAAACCATTAACCCCAGAATATCTACTCACGGTTCCTTAAGTCCGGACATCCATCTTCATCCAGGCAGCGAGAAGTCTTCATCCCGGCGGGGATATCTTCATCCATCCCGGGGGGTGTCTTCTATCTTCATTCCGGCGGCGCGGAGCGGATCCATCCTGGAAGCCGAAGACATTCTGCGCAGAGTGTCCTCTTCATACAGTCACCGCCGTACACTGAAGTTGAATGCAAGGTAGCCATTTCAAAATGACATACCCTGCATTCCTATTGGCCGATTTGATTCTTCAAATTCAAATCAGCCAATAGTATGAGAGCTTCTGAAATCCTATTGGCTGTTTTGAACAGCCAATAGGATGAGAGCTACTGAAATCCTATTGGCTGTTCAAAACAGCCAATAGGATGAGAGCTACTGAAATCATATTGGCTGTTCAAATCAGCCAATAGGATTTCAGAAGCTCTCAACCTTTTGGCTGATTTGAATTTGAAGAATCAAATCAGCCAGTAGGAAAGCAAGGTACACCATTTTGAAATGGCTACCTTGCATTCAACTTCAGTGTACAGCAGTGACTGTATGAAGAGGACGCTCCGCGCAGGATGCCTTTGGCTTCCAGGATGGCTCCGCTCCGCCCTACCGGGATGAAGATAGAAGACGCCCCCGGGATGGATGAAGATATCGCTGTCTGAATAATAATGGATGTACAGACTTCAGGAACCGTGAGCAGATTTTATGGGGTTAGTGTTAGTTTTTTTTTCCATTTTTTTGGGTGTTTTTATTTTTTTTAGATTAGGGCTTTGAGCAATAAAAAAAGAGCTGAATGCCCATTTAAGGGCAATGCCCATACAAATGCCCCAAATGGTTGGGTGGTGGGTTTTACTGTTGGGGGGACTTTGTATTTTTTTTACAGGTAAAAGAGCTGTTTAACTTAGGGCAATGCCCTACAAAAGGCCCTTTAAAGGGCTATTGGTATTTTATTGTAGGCTATGGGGTGTTTTTATTTTGGGTGGGCTTTTGTATTTTTATAGGGCTATTAGATTCTGTGTAATTGTTATTATTTTTGATCATTTCATTTATTATTTTTTGTGATTTTTTTTCTTTTAAATTTTTTTATTTTTATTTTACACATTCACAAACAGGACATCACTGTGTCGTTTTACAATCAAGATTATATTTTGTACAGTAGAATTATTCCAGTTTCTATTCAAACAGAGTCATATCTGCAATATTCTAAACAAACATAAAATCTCGTTACTCCTGAGTGGCAGAAAAAGCAAGACTGTGGAGAATGTGACAAAAACAGAAAACAAACTCTGCAGCAAATTACATCCTGTGATACATAAAATAACCTGTATGTGGAATAATGTGCATTACTACCTTGATATATTCTTAATCATATCTACATTTTTTATATTTATTGTTTTTCTGATCTTATTTTCAGGTCGTCTTGTTCTATTATTATCTGTAATTTAATAGTGTTAATAAATTCAGTTAAACTTGGGGCCTCTGTTTCCATTTTTTTTTAAATGTATTTTATTAAAGAGGGCACATTTGAGACACTACAGGCATATTTCAAATACGTATCCATCTTAAGATATTACATTTTGTTTCGTTTTACCTCCAAAATATACATAAAACATTAGAGTTCATAAAATAAACATGAAATAAAAATTTAACATAGTTCCAACTTTGTATATGCAATTTTTTTTACCAGTTTGTCTACCCGCATGTGCTTCTCATTTTTTCTTATTATATAAAACAATCTACAAAAGGGAAAAAAAAAAGGAAAGGAGAAAAAAAAAAAGAAAATGTTTCCATTTTTTAAATATTAGATTTTGTGCAACCAGAATAGCCATATTTATTAAGTACCTATCTCCCTCACGCTTTTCCTGTTCTAAGAAGAATATCTGTATAGGCTCTAAAACCGTTTCTGCTATAAGATATTTATTGAGCCAGAACTGAATCCTCGCCCAATTTTGTCATATTTCAGGACAGCCCCACAGGCAGTGTAGCAAATTTGCTTTTGTTTTTTTACATTTAAAGCAATTGCCTTGTTGGGCCGGAGCCCAAATACTGATTCTCTCAGGTGTCAGATAGAAATTGTTAATTAATTTAAGTTGAGATTCTCTCCAACTGATCCGACTGGTGGCGTCGTCAGCCAGTTTTATGCTCTCCTTTATATCATCAGACTGTAACGATATGAAGTATTTCAAAAATTGGTCTCTGACCTTATTAATATGCTTTCGTCCAATGATTATCATTATGATTTGATACCAAATCAAAATCGAACGGACTCCTGCCTTATATAACTTAAGACCTGGATCTGTCTGCAGTCGATTCCAGTCTGGGCCAAATGCGTGTATATGTGTTTCTATATAGTGGCGTGCATGTAAATATGCATAGAAGTTTTTAACAGGCAGATCAAACTCCCCTGCCAAATTCGTAAAAGTTTGAGTCATCCCAACTTCCCCCCACCTTAGCTGCGCAAATTCTCTTAATTCTTTTTCATTCCATTCATTAAATATTTTATTGTGAATCCCTGGTGAGAAATCCACGCATCCAACAATGGGCAGACTCTGGGATACCTGAAACTCCTAACCTAATAACCTGCAGTACTTTTGCCACCCCAGTACTATATTAGAGAACGTCAACAAATTACTAATATTACCTGGTAACTTTCTATGTGGGCAGTGAAGTATGGCCTTCAAATTAAATGGAGCGATTAGCTCAGATTCCAATTTGTAATAAGTAACATAGTCCGCTTTAGTCAGCCAGTCTAGGCCAAATTTCACCAATGTAACAGTTATAGTATTTGATATTAGGGAGGGAAAATCCCCCATATTGCTTAGCATATGCTAACTTTGCAAGAGATATGCGCGCCTTCTTCTTTACCCAAATAAACAATGAACATGCTCTATTGTATCTATCTATATTTTTTTTAGAATAGATAATGGAAGATTCTGTAATAAGAACAACAATTTGGGGAAAAAATAGCTTTCTATAAATATAATTTCATGTGATTATAACTAATATAAAGAATTTAGGAATTTATATTAATTTTAATTGTTTCGTATATGCATTTTATTGGGGGTTTGTTTTAAAGAACAATTATTAAATATATTGTATTATAACCCGGCCATTAGGGGTGCTGAATATTATAGTTGGCATTATGCATCGCGATGCAGACTTCAACGATTCTGCATTGATGCAGTCAAGAGCCCTAATCGATTCACGCAATGACGCCACGTGACCCCGCCTTCAGGTCCGACAGAGGCAAGAAAAAATATACAAAGCACTGGATTTGCGACATTAATTTATATATTTCAATCCCTGCACCTGCAGTGCATAACTGACCTGTGTTCTCTCACCTCCGCATTGCTGCCCTTGGGACACATCTTCAGTTCTTTTCCCATGAGCGGCACAGTATGCTAGCGCTGTTGCGTGGGGCTTAGTAAGCAAGGGGGCTTCTAATGGGCAGTCGATGGAATATAGTGCTACCAGTAGCGTTACGCTATTTCCGCTGTAGGGACTAGTGCTGAAACTTATAGTGCGATACGTAGTAACCACGGTGGCTGATTTTTATTTTGCTAGTAGTCCAGGACTGTCCTACAGTAAGAATACACTACAGCACAGTGGGAGATGACTCAGTGTTCATTCAACTGTTCATGAAAACAAAATATGCAACATGTTAGTGGCTAATGTAATTTCTAACATAAGTTCAATAAGTGATAATTATATTTGTCTTTATAAACATTAATAATACAATTTTCCTTTGAAGTATGAAGGAATTATTGTAGGTCGATTTTATATATATAGTATATATACACTACTATATAAAAACAAAATTTATACTTACCCAATAAATGTCTCTCTCTTGTGGTGTATCCAGTCCACGGGTTCATCCATTACTTGTGGGATATTCTCCTTCCCAACAGGAAGTTGCAAAGAGGACACCCACAGCAGAGCTGTCTATATAGCTCCTCCCCTAACCCCCACCTCCAGTCATTCGACCAAAGGCAAGTAAGAAAAAGAGAAACTACAGGGTGCAGTGGTGACTGTAGTTTTAAAAAATAAAAACACCTGACTTAAAGTGACAGGGCGGGCCATGGACTGGATACACCACAAGAGAAATAAATTTATCAGGTAAGCATAAATTTAGTTCTCTTGTAAGGTGTATCCAGTCCACGGGTTCATCCATTACTTGTGGGATACCAATACCAAAGCTTTAGGACACGGATGAAGGGAGGGACAAGGCAGGAACTTAAACAGAAGGCACCACTGCCTGTAAGACCTTTCTCCCAAAAACAGCCTCAGAGGAAGCAAAAGTATCAAATTTGTAGAATTTAGAAAAAGTATGAAGCGAAGACCAAGTTGCCGCCTTGCAAATCTGTTCAACAGAAGCCTCATTTTTAAATGCCCATGTGGAAGCTACCGCTCTAGTAGAGTGAGCTGTAATCCTTTCAGGAGGCTGCTGGCCAGCAGTCTCATAAATTAAACGGATTATGCTTCTCAGCCAAAAAGAAAGAGAAATTGCCGAAGCCTTGTGGCCTCTCCTCTTTCCAGAGTAGACAACAAACAAGGCAGATGTTTGACGAAAATCCTTAGTTGCTTGTAAGGAGAACTTTAAAGCACGAACCACATCCAGATTGTGCAACAACCGTTCCTTCTTGGAAGAAGGATTCGGACACAGAGAAGGAACAACAATTTCCTGATTGATATTTCTAATGGAAACAACCTTAGGAAGAAAACCTGGCTTGGTACGTAACACCACCTTATCCGCATGGAAAATCAGATAGGGTGAATCACACTGCAGAGCAGATAACTCTGAAACTCTTCGGGCTGAAGAAATAGCAACTAGAAACAAAACTTTCCAAGATAAAAGTTTGATATCTCATGAATGCATAGGTTCAAACTGAACCCCTTGAAGAACTTTAAGAACTAAATTTAAACTCCATGGCGGAGCAACTGGTTTAAATACCGGCTTGATTCTGACTAAAGCCTGACAAAACGCCCGAACGTCTGGAACATCTGCCAGACGCTTGTGAAAGAATAGACAGAGCAGATATCTGTCCTTTTAAAGAACTAGCTGATAATGCCTTTTCATATCCTTCTTGGAGACAGGATAGAATCCTAGGAATCCTGACCATACTCCATGAGAAACCATTGGAATTACACCATATCTTGTGATAGATCTTCCTGGTGACAGGCTTCCTAGCCTGGATTCAAGGTATCAATAACAGACTCAGAAAAACCACGCTTTGATAAGATCAAGCGTTCAATCTCCACGCAGTCAGGCGTAGAGAAGTTAGATTTGAGTGTTTGAATGGACCCTGGATTAGAAGGTCCTGCCTCAATGGCAGAGGCCATGGTGGGCAGGATGACATGTCCACCAGATCTGCATACCAAGTCCTGCGAGGCCATGCAGGAGCAATTAAAATCAATTAAGCTTTCTCCTGCTTGATTCTGGCAATCAGACGCGGGAGAAGAGGAAACGGTGGAAACACATAAGCCAGGCTGAAGGACCAGGGCGCTGCTAGGGCATCTACTAGTGCTGCCCGAGGATCACTTGACCTGGACCCGTAACAAGGAAGCTTGGCATTCTAACGGGACGCCATCAGATCCAGCTTCGCTCTGCCCCATAGATGAATCAGTTGGGCAAATATCTCCGTGTGAAGCTCCCATTCCCCCGGGTGAAAAGTCTGCCGACTTAGAAAATCCGCCTCCCAGTTCTCTACTCCTGGGATATGGATAGCTGAGAGATGGCAAGAGTGAGCCTCTGCCCATAGAATTATCTTTGAAACCTCCATCATTGCCAGGGGATTCCTTGTTCCCCCCTGATGATTGATATAGGCTACAGTCGTGATGTTGTCCGACTGAAATCTGATGAACCGGACTGCAGCCAGTTGAGGCTATGCCTGAAGAGCATTGAATATCGCTTTTAGTTCCAGAATGTTTATCGGGAGGAGGGCCTCCTCCTGAGTCCACGAACCCTGAGCTTTCAGGGAGTTCCAGACTGCGCCCCAGCCCAGAAGGCTGGCATCTGTTGTCACTATAGTCCACTCTGGCCTGCGGAAGCTCATTCCCCTGGACAGATGGACCCGAGATAACCACCAGAGAAGAGAATCCCTGGTCTCTTGATCCAGATTTAGCAGAGGGGACAAATCTGTGTAGTCCCCATTCCACTGATTGAGCATGCAAAGTTGCAGTGGTCTGAGATGTAGGCGGGCAAACGGAACTATGTCCATTGCTGCTACCATTAGGCCGATTACTTCCATACACTGAGCCACTGACGGCCGAGAAATGGAATGAAGAGCACGGCAGGAAGTTAGAAGCTTTGATATCCTGAACTCTGTCAGAAAAATGTTCATTTCTACTGAATCTATCAGAGTCCCTAGGAAAGAAACTCTTGTGAGAGGGGAGAGAGAACTCTTTTCTCTGTTCACCTTCCACCCGTGAGACCTCAGAAAGGCCAGAACAATGTCCTATGGGACTTGGCGATTTGAAGAGTCGACGCCTGGATTAAGATGTCGTCTAGGTAAGGAGCCACTGCTATGCCCCGCGGCCTTAGGACCGCCAGTAGGGACCCTAGAACCTTCGTAAAGATTCTTGGCGCCGTGGCTAACCCGAAGGGAAGAGCCACAAACTGGTAATGCCTGTCTAGGAAGGCGAACCTGAGGAACTGATGATTATTTCTGTGAATCGGAATGTGCAGATAAGCATCCTTTAAGTCCACGGTAGTCATATATTGACCCTCCTGGATCATAGGAAGAATGGTTCAGATTGTCTCCATCTTGAAGGATGGGACCCTGAGGAATTTGTTTAGGATCTTGAGATCCAAGATTGGTCTGAAAGTTCCCTCTTTTTTGGGAACTATAAATAGGTTTGAATAGAAACCCTGCCCTTGTTCCTCCCTTGGAACTGGGTGGATCACTCCCATAACCAGTAGGTCTTGAACACAATGTAAGAATGCCTCTCTCTTTATCTGGTTTGCAGATAGTTGTGAGAGATGAAATCTCCCCTTTGGTGATGAACCTTTGAATTTGAGAAGATATCCCTGGGAAACGATCTCCACTGCCCAGGGATCCTGAACGTCTCTTACCCAAGCCTGGGCGAAGAGAGAAAGTCTGCCCCCCACTAGATCCGGTCCCGGATCGGGGACTACTCCTTCATGCTGTCTTAGAGACAGTAGCTGGCTTTTTAGCCTGTTTCCCCTTGTTCCAAGCCTGGTTAGGTCTCCAGACTGGCTTGGACTGGGCGAAATTTCCCTCTTGTTTTGTACTAAGGGAAGCGGAAGCCGCGCAACTCCTGAAGTTTCGAAAGGAGCGAAAATTAGTCTGTCTGGTCCTTAACTTATTAGACTTATCCTGGGGAAGGGCGTGACCTTTTCCCCCAGTAATATCAGAAATGATCTCTTTCAGATCAGGCCCGAATAGGGTCTTTCCTTTGAAGGGGATGTTAAGAAGCTTAGACTTTGATGAAACATCTGCTGACCAGGACTTAAGCCATAGCGCCCTATGCGCCATGATGGCAAAACCTGAATTTTTAGCCGCAAGTTTAGTTAACTGAAACACGGCGTCTGAAATAAAGGAATTAGCAAGTTTAAGAGCTTTAATCCTGTCTAAAATCTCATCCCACGGAGTCTCCACTTGTAGAGCCACTTCTAGAGACTCAAACCAAAAGGCCGCTGCAGCCGTAACTGGAGCAATGCAAGCGAGAGGCTGGAGAAGAAAACCTTGATGTAAGAAAATTTTCTTTAGGAGACCCTCCAATTTTTTATCCATAGGATCTTTGAAAGCTCAACTGTCTTCAATCGGAATAGTTGTATGCTTAGCTAAAGTAGAAATAGCTCCCTCCACCTTGGGGACCGTTTGCCACGAGTCCCGCATGGCGTCAGCTATGGGGAACATCTTTTTAAACACAGAAGGGGGAGAGAACGGTATACCTGGCCTATCCCATTCCTTAGTTATAATTTCCGAAAACCTTTTAGGGACTGGGAAAACATCAGTGTAAACAGGCACTGCAAAGTATTTGTCCATTTTACACAACTTCTTTGGTACCACAATGGGGTCACAATCATCCAGAGTCGTTAAGACCTCCCTAAGCAATAAACGGAGGTGTTCAAGCTTAAATTTAAATGTTGTCATGTCAGAGTCGGGCTGAAGTAATAACTTCCCTGAATCTAAAATGTCACCCTCAGATATCAAATCCCTTGCGCCAACTTCGGAACATTGTGAGGGCATATCGGACATATCTACTAAAGCGTCAGAAAGCTCTGCATTTGTTCTAGCCCCAGAGCTGTCTCGCTTTCCTTGTAACCCTGGCAGTTTAGACAACACCTGTGTGAGAATAGAACTCATAACTGCCGCCATGTCTCGTAAAGTAAAAGAATTACATGTGCTAGATGCATTTGGCGTCATTTGTGCGGGTGTTACAGGTTCTGACCCATGGGGAGAGCTAGATGGTATAATCTCCCTTCTTACAGTCTGAGAATCCTCTGGTGATATATTTTTTAAAGCCACAATATGGTCTTTGTAACTTATAGATAGAATGTGTACCACTTGTACTGAACTAAGAGGGGGTTCCACAATGGCTTCTAAACAAATTGAACAGGTAGATTCTTCTATGTCAGACATGTTTAACAGACTAGCAAAGACACAAGCAAGCTTGGAAAACACTTTATTAAAGTAAAAAACAGCAATTTCATCAAACCGGTACTGTACCTTTAAGAGAGAAAAAAGTAACACTTAAACTGCAAAACAGTGAAAAAAAGTAGTAAACTCTTCGAAATTTTTACAGTGTGTATATGAGACCAAGTGAAAAACAATTAAGAGTGAGTGCACCTATTGGATTGAGACAGCTCAACCCTAATAAACAGTTGTTCCTTCAAACAACTGTGAGGGATCGATGGGGTAAAAAACAGGTGAGGGGAGCTGTGTGTATTTCAATACATATATATGTGTGTAATCGTGACCTATAGATGAGCTTCTCGTGTTTATTTTTTATTTTTCTGCAATATATATTGCATTAAGAAATGGGTGAACAAATAGGTGAAAAATAATGGAGGTATGACTACAAGAGGTTAAAAAACAGAATATTTAATTGTTGCAATAAAAAACATAATTTATGTAAGAACTTACCTGATAAATTCATTTCTTTCATATTAGCAAGAGTCCATGAGCTAGTGACGTATGGGATATACATTCCTTCCAGGAGGGGCAAAGTTTCCCAAACCTCAAAATGCCTACAAATACACCCCTCACCACACCCACAAATCAGTTTAACGAATAGCCAAGAAGTGGGGTCATAATAAAAAAGTGCGAAAGCATATAAAATAAGTAATTGGAATAATTGTGCTTTATATAAAAAAATCATAACCACCACAAAAAGGGTGGGCCTCATGGACTCTTGCTAATATGAAAGAAATGAATTTATCAGGTAAGTTCTTACATAAATTATGTTTTCTTTCATGTAATTAGCAAGAGTCCATGAGCTAGTGACGTATGGGATAATGACTACCCAAGATGCAGATCTTTCCACGCAAGAGTCACTAGAGAGGGAGGGATAAAATAAAGACAGCCAATTCCTGCTGAAAATAATCCACACCCAAAATAAAGTTTAATGAAAACATAAGCAGAAGATTCAAACTGAAACCGCTGCCTGAAGTACTTTTCTACCAAAAACTGCTTCAGAAGAAGAAAACGCATCAAAATGGTAGAATTTAGTAAAAGTATGCAAAGAAGACCAAGTGGCTGCTTTGCAAATCTGATCAACTGAAGCTTCATTCCTATACGCCCAGGAAGTAGAAACTGACCTAGTAGAATGAGCTGTAATCCTTTGAGGCGGAGTTTTACCCGACTCGACATAGGCATGATGAATTAAAGATTTCAACCAAGATGCCAAAGAAATGGCAGAAGCTTTCTGGCCTTTTCTAGAACCGGAAAAGATAACAAATAAACTAGGCCTGTCAAAAATAATCGTTTTGACGATGCATCGCGATGCGGCATGAAACGATTCTGCATCGATGCGCTGAGACGCGATAATCGATTAACGTTACCCACGTGACCAGCCTCCAGGAAACGTAAAAGAAAGTGCGCGAAAGTGCGCGGTACATCGTTTTGACGTCACTGACGTCACGTCACCCAATAAAGCAACATGGGCGCTCATGGGCGGTCTCTTGAAGTGCCGAAGTTACGCAGTAGGAGCAAAGCAGCAAAGCAGGAGTTTGTTGCCTGAGATTGATGATGGTACACGGCGGTATACTACAGCTACACGGCGGGCTCATTTTTATTTTGTGGGAGACAGAGGAGGAGACCTATGGTGAGAATTAGACTAACTAACTGTTTGTTTAGTTAATAGTTACCAAAACGTTGTACATTTTGCCAATGCCATGCCATAATTGCCATTGCCATGCCTGCCTATTGCCTCAACTGCCTACTACTTGCCAATAGGTAAGAGCAAATCAATAAGGGGTACACAATCACATTTATTACACAATAAGGGGTAACAATTAAATACTTGCCTTATTTACTTAACGTAGTATGCTGAGCTGACTGAGGCTCAGGCTGCTGCATAATTAATTGCTGCATTATTGAATAATATTGCATATATAAAAAATGTATTATATTATAAATAAATATAGTATACTATTATTGTCTAATAATGTCTCTATTAGTCTAATCTGTATCTATTATCTACATGTTTTTCACATGGATGGATGGCCTGGTCTGAAGTTCTAATATTTTAATAATATATTAATTCAAGAAAGTGCATGCAATTTTAAACAACTTTCCCTATTATATAATTTGCTTATCCTTTGTTGAAATGCATAGCCTCCTCCTTGTGCACAAAGTATTATATACTTAGTAAGTAATGTGTGTGCTGTGCAATGCATTGCTAATATGTCATCAACAAACGATATCTGAGAAGTATGAAGCAAATTAAATAATAGAAGAGTTAGTTATGATGTTTATTTAAAATTGTATTCTCTATCTGAATCATGAAAGTAAATGTTTGGGTTTTTGCACCTTTAAGTGTGTAATATATTACAGTAACTGTGTCAGTGAGTGAGTGATGTCCCCTGCAATTATCACAATGCAATTTGTTTTAAAATTTATGTTCGCAAAATGTATGGCATTGGCAAAGTAGTTGAAGTTACTAGTACTTGTTGATTTTACATTTGCGGCTTGACATTTTGACAACTGGAACTTAGTGTATTTTCTTTTTTTTTTAACACTGACAGAGTTTGACGTTGACAACAACATCATCCGTCACATATGTACATGTCATGCTAAAATGACAGAGGGAGACAAAAAAGATAGAGAGATAAAAAATGCACCTAGCATTTTAAAAGCAAGCATCTGGGCACATTTTGGATTTTATGAACATACTGGAAAGCACGAATTGGACAAGACACACGCGGTTTGTAAAGCCTGTCACACAAAAATTAAATACCTAGGGAATACTACTAACTTGAGAAATCACGTTAGACGTTTTCACTCTGAGATGCTAACCCCTGCCGCTGTCGCCAGTGCCACTGCCAAGGAAATAACAAGACTAGCTGAAGCTCATCAGCCAAGAATTGATGCAATGCTGTCAACTTTGCCACCCAACTCTGAAAAAGGGAAGAGAATAACCAAAGCTGTGGCAACTTTCATAGCGAAGGACCTACGGCCTTACTCTGTTGTGGAAAACCTTGGGTTTCGCAACCTGTTGAAGACACTAGAGCCACGTTATAAGATCCCGTCACGCAATCACTTAACAGAAAACGTTATACCTGCACTCTACCAAGAAACAAAAGCTCAGGTAATTGCATCAATGAGCCAAGCCAGTCGAGTCGCACTAACGTGTGATTCATGGACTTCAGTCACGACGGAGTCTTATGTAACAGTAACTGCACATTACATTAGCAAGGACTGGAAGATCTTGTCGCATGTGCTGCAAACGAGAGCAGTTTATGAGTCTCACACGGGTTCTCATCTGGCGGAGCTACTGTCTCGTGTCGTGGAAGAATGGCAGCTGTCCGATAAATCTGTAGTGCTTGTGACCGACAATGCTTCGAACATGATTGTTGCTGCTCAAGTTGGAAAATTCCCTCATGTAAAATGCTTCGCCCATACACTGAATCTCGCATCCCAGCGGGCGCTGAAAGTGGCCACGCTCTCCAGGCTTTTAGGCAGAGTGCGACGAATATCAACATTTTTTCACCGCAGCACTACAGCAAACCACTGTCTGAAAGAAAAACAGAAATGTCTTGGCCTGAAGAATCATAAGCTAATAACTGATGTGACAACAAGGTGGAACAGCTCATATGACATGGTCGAGAGGTTCCTAGAACAGCAACCTGCAATCTGTGCCACATTGTTGTCTCCAGAAGTCAGAAAAAGTGAGTCAGATCTCTGCACTCTCAACGAAACAGATGTGTCAAATGCAGAGGATGCTGTGAGTGCATTAAAGCCAATGAAAGATGCAACCACACTGATGTCAGAAGAGCGCAATCCAACTGTTTCTCTCATTGCCCCTCTAAATGCACAACTGCTCCAGAACATGACAGACACCATGGGAGACACACCCATGATCCATGAGATCAAGAATGCCATCAAAACAGATCTCCTGAAGAGGTACAGCAGTGAGGCAGAGAAGAAGATACTTTATACAGCCTCTGCCCTGGATCCTCGTTTTAAGGGACTGCCTTTTATTCTCACAGAGGAGGAGAGATTGGAGATATACAGAGGAGTGACTGAGGAGGCTGCATCCTTGGAGGTAATTTTAATTGCATCATGTTTCTTGAATAGATGTGAGCTGTTGTATGCATTTATTTATGCATTACTGTCTCTCTGAGCACACACATAGCATTAGCTGGCTGGCTGCTCGAGGTAATAATGAATGCTATTTTTTCTATTCTTTTGTTCAAACACAGATTGAGTGTACTAGTACAGTTACATCTAGGAGGACAAACGTGGATGAAGTGCCACTGCCTGAGGGAAAAGAAACTCTGGAAGAAGAATCAGCCATCGAGGAGGATAACCCTTCTCCTCCCAAAAGAAAGTCCACATCGCTTCTCATGACTTTGCTGGGACAGTCTTTCACTGACACTGAAGGTACAATAGAACCCAAGACCCCCTATGCCAAGGCTGAAGAGGAAATAGAGAAATATTGTAAAGCCCCATCTCTGCCTCTCACTGAAGACCCTTTGAAATGGTGGCATGTACATGAGGTCATATTTCCCCTCCTCTCTCATTTGTCAAAGCGATACTTGTGTATCCCAGGTACAAGCGTGTCTGCAGAGCGGGTTTTCTCCACTGCAGGAGATGTGGTAACGGCTAAAAGAAGCACCCTCAAACCAGAGCATGTGGATCAACTAGTGTTCTTACAGAAAAACCTACATATTCCATAATTCTGAGTAGTGATTCAGGTTTATAATATTAATATTTAATGTTTTTTGGCACATCCAGAAGAAAGTGCTGTGTGCCCCACTGCCCAGTGCAGACTACTGTTAAGTTATTTTATATTTGTTACTGTTATATAGCTTATAGCTTTTTGAAAAATGAAGCTTAAAACCTTGAGTAAATCTTTGTTGGATCACAAAATATACTAGTACACTACACGACACGACCGACCACGTCACTCTGTCACAGTCACACACACACACACACAATACAAAAGAAACAACACACAACTGCACACACCTCATGTGTGCGTGTCAGTCAGTGTCACCCTTCACCATGATTCACTCTTTATGATGTGTGTTTTTTTTGGTATTGTTTGACTGTGTGTGACTGTGACTGTGTGTGTGTTGTGTAACAATATATTTGTGATCCCATAAAGATATTGATAATCAAAGTTAGTAAATCTAGTAGTTCAATGCTACTTCTTGTATAATGTCTATTACTACTTCTAGTGTTACTGTGATGTTTGCCAATCAGGAAGTGCTCTGTTTTGTAGATGTTGTGCTATTGTTACAGCACACCCCTGTATTGTTTGCAATGCAGTGAGTGCATAGTGCACACTGCATAAGGGATTATTAATATTATTCATTCACACTAAAAAATTGTCTATTTTAAATAGACCCTTTAAGAAAGATATCATATGTTTTTGTTTATGATCCCAATCCCAAATGCCATCCCACCCACTCCCAGGCAGATCTGTAGGGGTTAACCGAATATAACCAACCAGTTAACAATAACAATGTGTGTACTGCAGTGTCTAACTGTCTCTTTATGAGTGTGTGAGTGTGTCTGTGAGTGAGTGCCAGTTTGAAAAGTTTGTATGTATCTCATTCTCTATGAGTGTGTGTGAGATGAGTGTATTAACTGCCTTTGAATTTTTTTGTTTGTATGTGATTGTGTGTCTGTCCCAGTGTCACTGTCTAAGTGTCTATGAGTGTGAGTGTGACTGTGGCTGACTGTGGTGCCATTGAATGTTTTTGTTTGTGTGTGTGTCCCACTGTGTCTCTAGTGTCTGAGTGTCTAGTGAGTGTGACTGTCTAACTGTCTATGAGTGCACTATGCAGAGAGTGAGACTGAAGCCAAACCCCACTATAGGGGAAGGAAAAGCCTTGAGTAAACCTTGAGTAAATCTTTATTGGATCACAAATATACTGTACACTACAGACAGTACAGCACACACACAGTGCCACACACAACAGCACAATACAAAAATAAAGCACACACACCTCAGGTGAGTGGCGTGCCACCCTTTCTTCACCATGATTTACTCCTTGATGTCTGTGTCCTTTTTTATGTATTGTTTGTTTGTGTGTGACTGCTGTGTACTGTTCAGTGACAGACTCAGTCACTATTCAGTTGTGTGTAGTACTGCTTTAACAGTAACTAATAACTAACTAATTATATTTGTGATCCCATAAAGATAATATAATCATCAAGAAGAAACTGTAGTTATAGTAGTTCAGTTCAATGCTACTTGTTTTAAATGTCTCTCTCTCAGTCTCTAGTACTATTGTAAGTCTGTAACTGTGTAAACTAATTGTATATGTCACAATCACATGTGTGTTGTGTGCACACTCTGTGCTGTGTGTTGTGTTCCAGATTCTTCACGTGATGTTTGTTTGCCACAAATTGACAGTCATGAAGGCACAGTGGACTGCACCTGTAATTTTGTACCTATAAGGGATTTATGTTTTGTTTTCTGAGGACAATTTTCACACAAATAAGGTATTATGGTGGTAACTTAAGCTTAACCTATCTATTTGGGTTTTAATTTAATGTCTATTATATTATTATTACTAAGTAAGTAAAGAAATTAATTTAAAACCAACATAGATAGGTTAGACATTTATTTGTTGTTCATGTTTCTTTACAAGTGTATAGTGTACTACTTACTAATATATAATATATACATTTAAATATTTTCTTTTACTGAAGAAGTACACTGTGAGCACTGCACTTTTTACACTACGTACTCTGTAACTACAGTTTGATGCCATAATATTGTTTCCAAACCAATACAACAATTGCCATTTAGTATTTACTGTTCTATAAACTGTTGTTGTCTGCTGTGTTCAGACTTTGCCACAGGAAGAGTGTCCTTTTTTGAGCTAATAAAATAAAAAAAAGAGTTTATTTCAATACTTTGACTTCTTGAATTTTTTTTTCTGAAAAATTTAAAAATTGGGCAGAAATAGTGCAGTAATCGTGATGCATCGCGATGCATCGTAGAATCGAATCGTATCGAATCGTTACGATGATAATCGTAATCGAATCGAATCGTGAGACAGGTGAAGATGCGCAGCTCTAAAATAAACTAGAAGTCTTTCGGAAAGACATAGTAGCTTCAACATAATATTTCAAAGCTCTAACAACATCCAAAGAATGCAACGATTTCTCTTTAGAATTCTTAGGATTAGGACATAATGAAGGAACCACAATTTCTCTACTAATGTTGTTGGAATTCACAACCTTAGGTAAAAATTGAAAAGAAGTTCGCAACACCACCTTATCCTGATGAAAAATCAGAAAAGGAGACTCACAAGAAAGAGCAGATAATTCAGAGACTCTTCTAAAGATTTTTTGCGCCAAAAAGTCAGCGCCAAGAATGACGCAATAAAATGAAGCATTTTCAGCCCCCGCGAGCCTAACAGCCCACAGGGAAAAAAAGTCAAATTTTTTAAGGTAAGAAAAATGATTGATTCAAATGCATTATCCCAAATATGAAACTGACTGTCTGAAAATAAGGAATGTTGAACATCCTGAGTCAAGGCAAATAAATGTTTGAATACATATATTTAGAACTTTATTAAAAAAGTGCCCAACCATAGCTTAGAGTGTCACAGAAAATAAGACTTACTTACCCCAGGACACTCATCTACATGTTTGTAGAAAGCCAAACCAGTACTGAAACGAAAATCAGCAGAGGTAATGGTATATATATATAAGAGTATATCGTCGATCTGAAAAGGGAGGTAAGAGATGAATCTCTACGACCGATAACAGAGAACCTATGAAATAGACCCCGTAGAAGGAGATCATTGAATTCAAACAGGCAATACTCTCCTCACATCCCTCTGACATTCACTGCACGCCGAGAGGAAAACCGGGCTCCAACTTGCTGCGGAGCGCATATCAACGTAGAATCTAGCACAAACTTACTTCACCACCTCCATAGGAGGCAAAGTTTGTAAAACTGATTTGTGGGTGTGGTGAGGGGTGTATTTGTAGGCATTTTGAGGTTTGGGAAACTTTGCCCCTCCTGGAAGGAATGTATATCCCATACGTCACTAGCTCATGGACTCTTGCTAATTACATGAAAGAAACACAATATTTGACTGGATTATAAGTTCTGACTTGATTAAGTTAGTGGTAAAGAGCTCTATTACCTTGAGGATTATAGTATAGTTAAAATTTCTTAAAGTTAAAATGACATTACCTTCATACTATAGTATTCAAAGCATTTGATAAGAACAAAAATAAAGGTAAAAATAATTATCGTGGAAGCTGGAAATAAATGTTCATCTGATGATTTGCATGTATCTTTTGATGTGACTTTAAGTGGAAAAGTAATTACTCACAGTTTGCATGAAACATTTTTCAAGGTGTCTGATTGGTTGGAACAGACAAGCCTTTATGTGAATAAGATAATATATTCCGCTGTGATTTTGACTAAAATTCTTTAAAACTTGTAGATCAAGATTGTAGATGAGGATAACAAATACTTGATGGTAAAGATGCTGAAACTGTTTACCTATACTGGGTTTGCTGGAGTTTCAGTTGTTGGTATAACTTGGTTAATAGAAACTGTTTACCTTGTATTGGTTTGCTGGAGTTTCTAGTTGTCTAGTTGCGTGGGGTGTTCTCTGTATTGTTGTTTAGAACCGTTTGAACAATTCTTTTTGTAGGCGTCTGTTGTTGCTGAAACTATATACCCTCCCAGGGTTTGCTGGAGTTTCAGTTGCTGGTAGTTGATCTATAGTGAAACTGTTTACCTTAAAGTGGTTTGCAGGAGTTTCAGATCAACTGGTAATTACAAAGAAATTTTCTTGACAGTTGCTGGAGCTGTTTACCTTTTTCAAGGTTTGCTGGAGCTTCAGGTATGGTGAGTGTCCGCTTCAAATCTTGTGGTGCTCAGTGTATAGCAGTCACCGGTAGCAGGTTTTTCTTATTCAGTCCTGGGTAGTCTTAGATGCAGACTTGAGTTGTTGGAGTGCACACTAGGGGCAAATCTACGCGTTTCGTACTGAGCCTTTATCAAGATGCCCAAGGTGTGCTGGTCTTATGTTTTTAAAGGTGTAGGCGTGATTTCATTGGAGCAATTTGAAATCTGGATCAGCCTATCAGCAAAGTAATTTGAAACTACATTGTTTTTCATCAATTAAGACCTAGATTAGATTCATACTGTTGGTATAAGGTTTTTTAAAAAGGACCTTAGTTTACCTTAAACTTTAAAATAATTGAAAAATTGATTTTGAAACTAAAAAATGGATAACAATAATAAAAAATGATAAAAAAATATATTGATAATTTAAATACACATTTTTGGAATGTATAAGTGCAAAAAAATTTTAAGTGCAAAATTTTAAGCAAAGTGGATATCAGAACAATTAGATATTTGTTGCCTCTTGTTTTTGGGAGTTAAAAAGTTTTTTTACAGAAATCGTTTTTAAAATTGATTGTGCGTGTCTATTTTCATTGATACAATATTTTTATTGTTACATTCTTTTCTTTGATATATTATTTTTGTTGGACAATTTAGTAAATGTACTATTGCTTTAATATGGTAGCGGTCCTATTTAGATTTTTATAGACTTATATTGGTCTCCCTCTATGTTTATATCTTTAAGTTCTAGTAAAGAAAGATCTTATGTTCTAGTATAGAAAGATATTATTTAGAGAGGAGTTTTTGCTTATTATATATGTGAGGATCAATTTGTATAGTACAGTGTATATTATCAATAGAAAAGAATGTAACAATAAAAATATTGTATCAATGAAAATAGACAAGCACAATCAATTTTTAAAACGATTTCTGTAAAAAAACTTTTTAACTTCCAAAAACAAGAGGCAACAAATATTTAATTGTTCTGATATCCACTTTGCTTAAAATTTTGCACTTAATTTTTTTTTGCACTTATACATTCCAAAAATGTGTATTTAAATTATCAATATATTTATCATTTTTATCCATTTTTTAGTTTCAAAATCAAATTTTCAATTCTAAAGTTTAAGGTAAACTAAGGTCCTTTTTAAAAAACCTTATACCAACAGTATGAATCTAATCTAGGTCTTAATTGATGAAAAACAATGTAGTTTCAAATTACTTTGCTGATAGGCTGATCCAGATTTCAAATTGCTCCAATGAAATCACGCCTACACCTTTAAAAACATAAGACCAGCACACCTTGGGCATCTTGATAAAGGCTCAGGCCGAAACGCGTAGATTTGCCCCTAGTGTGCACTCCAACAACTCAAGTCTGCATCTAAGACTACCCAGGACTGAATAAGAAAAACCTGCTACCGGTGACTGCTATACACTGAGCACCACAAGATTTGAAGCGGACACTCACCATACCTGAAGCTCCAGCAAACCTTGAAAAAGGTAAACAGCTCCAGCAACTGTCAAGAAAATTTCTTTGTAATTACCAGTTGATCTGAAACTCCTGCAAACCACTTTAAGGTAAACAGTTTCACTATAGATCAACTACCAGCAACTGAAACTCCAGCAAACCCTGGGAGGGTATATAGTTTCAGCAACAACAGACGCCTACAAAAAGAATTGTTCAAACGGTTCTAAACAACAATACAGAGAACACCCCACGCAACTAGACAACTAGAAACTCCAGCAAACCAATACAAGGTAAACAGTTTCTATTAACCAAGTTATACCAACAACTGAAACTCCTGCAAACCCAGTATAGGTAAACAGTTTCAGCATCTTTACCATCAAGTATTTGTTATCCTCATCTACAATCTTGATCTACAAGTTTTAAAGAATTTTAGTCAAAATCACAGCGGAATATATTATCTTATTCACATAAAGGCTTGTCTGTTCCAACCAGACACCTTGAAAATTTTTTCATGCAAACTGTGAGTAATTACTTTTCCACTTAAAGTCACATCAAAAGATACATGCAAATCATCAGATGAACATTTATTTCCAGCTTCCACGATAATTATTTTTACCTTTATTTTTGTTCTTATCAAATGCTTTGAATACTATAGTATGAAGGTAATGTCATTTTAACTTTAAGAAATTTTAACTATACTATAATCCTCAAGGTAATAGAGCTCTTTACCACTAACTTAATCAAGTCAGAACTTATAATCCAGTCAAATATTGTGTTTTTATTGCAACAATTAAATATTCTGTTTTTTAACCTCATGTAGTCATACCTCCATTATTTTTCACCTATTTGTTTACCCATTTCTTAGTGCAATATATATTGCAGAAAAATAAAAAATTAACACGAGAAGCTCATCTATAGGTCACGATTACACACATATATATGTATTGAAATACACACAGCTCCCCTCACCTGTTTTTTACCCCGTATATGAGACCAAGGTAGTATTGCACCCACTTGCAAATGGACGATTAACCCTTTGGCCCCCAAACAGGATTGAAAAAAACACGTCTACCAGGCTGTGGCGCCTACCTGCCCTTAGGGACGAACAGGAATGGAAGAAACCCTCTTTAGTGGTCCACAGATACAGAAGGACTCCTCTAGAGAAGCTTGATGTCTTAGAAGGAAAGCAACTGCGGCGCGAAAATAAGCCCCTCCCACCAGACTCGATGTCAGAGGGGCCTTAAAGAAACACTACTAGGAGTTTCTGAAAAAGCCATGTGGACAAGTAAAACCCCAAAAACAAAGTTTAAACCCTCTCAAAAACAAAATTTATGCTTACCTGATAAATTTATTTCTCTTGTGGTGTATCCAGTCCACGGATTCATCCATTACTTGTGGGATATTCTCCTTCCCAACAGGAAGCTGCAAGAGGATCACCCACAGCAGAGCTGTCTATATAGCTCCTCCCCTAACTGCCACCTCCAGTCATTCGACCGAAGACAAGCAAGAGAAAGGAGAAACTATAGGGTGCAGTGGTGACTGTAGTTTAAAAATAAAAAACACCTGCCTTAAAATGACAGGGTGGGCCGTGGACTGGATACACCACAAGAGAAATAAATTTATCAGGTAAGCATAAATTTTGTTTTCTCTTGTAAGGTGTATCCAGTCCACGGATTCATCCATTACTTGTGGGATACCAATACCAAAGCTATAGGACACGGATGAAGGGAGGGACAAGGCAGGCGCTTAAACGGAAGGCACCACTGCCTGTAAGACCTTTCTCCTAAAAATAGCCTCAGAAGAAGCAAAAGTATCAAATTTGTAGAATTTAGAAAAAGTATGAAGCGAAGACCAAGTCGCCGCCTTACAAATCTGTTCAACAGAAGCCTCATTTTTAAAAGCCCATGTGAAAGCCACCGCTCTAGTGGAATGAGCTGTAATTCTTTCAGGAGGCTGCTGGCCAGCAGTCTCATAAGCTAAGCTGATTATACTTCTTAACCAAAAAGAAAGAAGTTGCTGAAGCCTTTTGGCCTCTTCTCTGTCCACAGTAGACAACAAACAATGCCAATGTTTGACGAAAATCCTTAGTAGCTTGTAAATAAAAAACTTTAAAGCACGAACCACGTCAAGATTATGTAATAGACGTTCCTTCTTTGAAGAAGGATTAGGACACAGTGACGGAACAACAATCTCCTGATTGATATTCTTATTAGATACCACCTTAGGAAGAAACCCAGGTTTGGTACGCAAAACTACCTTATCTGCATGGAAGATCAGATAAGGGGAATCACACTGTAAGGCAGATAACTCTGAAGAGATAGCTACCAAAAACAGAACTTTCCAAGATAAAAGCTTGATATCTATGGAATGCAGAGGTTCAAACGGAACCCCTTGAAGAACTTTAAGAACTAGATTCAAACTCCATGGCGGAGCAACAGGTTTAAACACAGGCTTGATTCTAACTAAAGCCTGACAAAACGCCTGAACGTCTGGAACATCCGCCAGACGCTTGTGCAAAAGAATAGACAGAGCAGAAATCTGTCCCTTTAAGGAACTAGCTGACAATCCCTTCTCCAATCCTTCTTGGAGAAAAGATAATATCCTGGGAATCCTGACTTTACTCCATGAGTAACCCTTGGATTCACACCAATGGATATTTACACCATATCTTATGATAGATTTTCCTGGTGACAGGCTTTCGAGCCTGAATTAAGGTATCAATGACCGACTCGGAGAAACCACGTTTTGATAAAATCAAGCGTTCAATCTCCAAGCAGTCAGACTCAGAGATATTAGATTTGGATGGTTTTAAGGACCCTGAAGTAGAAGGTCCTGCCTCAGCGGCAGAGTCCATGGTGGAAGGGATGACATGTCCACCAGATCTGCATACCAAGTCCTGCGTGGCCACGCAGGTGCTATCAAAATCAACGAAGCTCTCTCCTGCTTGACCTTGGCAATCAGACGAGGGAGCAGAGGAAACGATGGAAACACATAAGCCAGGTTGAAGGACCAAGGCGCTGCTAGAGCATCTATCAGCGCTACCTTGGGATCCCTGGACCTGGATCCGTAACAAGGAAGCTTGGCGTTCTGACGAGACGCCATGAGATCCAGTTCTGGTTTGCCCCAAAGTTGAGTCAACTGTGCAAACACCTCCGGATGGAGTTCCCACTCCCCCGGATGAAAAGTCTGTCGACTTAGAAAACCCGCCTCCCGTTCTCTACTCCTGGGATATGGATAGCTGATAGATGGCAAGAGTGAACCTCTGCCCATAGGATTATTCTTGAAACCTCCCACATTGCTAGGGAACTCCTTGTTCCCCCTTGATGGTTGATGTAGGCTACAGTCGTGATATTGTCCGACTGAAATCTGATGAACCTGACCACAGCAAGCTGAGGCCAAGCCTGAAGAGCATTGAATATCGCTCTTAGTTCCAGAATGTTTATCGGAAGGAGTGCCTCCTCCTGAGTCCATGAACCCTGAGCCTTCAGGGAGTTCCAGACTGCACCCCAGCCCAGAAGGCTGGCATCTGTCGTTACTATTGTCCAATCTGGCCTGCGGAAGGTCATACCCTTGGACAGAAGGACCCGAGATAGCCACCAGAGAAGAGAATCCCTGGTCTCTTGATCCAGATTTAGTAGAGGGGACAAATCTGTGTA